>NC_056731.1:1763013982-1763194105 GCF_019279795.1 Protopterus annectens
CTGTAATAATGGGAATGATGATTATGAAAGATGTATATGTGCCATCAGTACTTGCTGTAATGATGTCCTGCTGAACAAATGCTATGGACATAGCATCTGGCTCTGTCTTCAGTGGGCCATACCTGTCAAATGTGCAGATCTTCACAGAATGTCAAGATTTAGCCATCATAGTGTTTGTTCAGTTCCTCCAAACATCTATATTAGTCTGGCAAATAACTGAAGGTGGAAGTAATGAAGTCATGACAGACACAGGAGTTTCATACCCGACTCCACCACCTTCAGAACATGATGTTAATGCGAAATGCATCATGCTACAAACTTCATAGGTTTGTAATAGGCATATCTATGATGTGTCCCTATATATCCCCCCTAATGTTAGGCTTTGTCCACATGTGATGCTCTAAGATGTGGATAGGTTATGTCATAGCTGAGGTGCCTGACACACCCTGGGAAAGGACAGCTCACATATGGCAACCACTCGAGTGTCTGTCAAACAGACGTATCTGTGCCACTGCTAGGCCAGTTAATGGGATAGGTTCATAGGTTCATAGGTTCATAGGTTCATACTAGGCTATCTGCCCGAGGGCATTTATAAGCCTAGCCCATTGTTTTGTGGCTTACGCCACCCCTTTAGTATGGGGAACTATACCCATTATTTTGCTGTGCCTCTGTCGAGCAGTGATACTGAGGTAATTCCTGGGGTATATCTGCGATCTCCCATCCATTGGTCAAGATTTCTCTTGAACAAGGCCAGCGAGGTGCTCTGCCTCACATGTACCGGGATTTTGTTCCACAGCATAGGGAGTCTTTGGGTGATGAATCTATCTCTCCAGCACGTCCTATTAATACCCGTGTCGAGGTTTAAGTCTCCCGCCCTTGTGCCTCTGATGGATCTACATTTTTGAGGTGAAGCATATTCATCAAATCTGGGTTTGACATGGCCTTGTATGTTAGGCAAAGGTCACCTCTGAGCAAGCGGTAGCGACTGAATAGAGCTGGAGTTCTTTCAGTCGGGCAGCATAGGACAGATTTTTGAGACCCTTTATCCTTTTGGTGAGGAACTTTAGTGGCCTCTCCAGCTGCTGCAAGTGTCGGGTCAGATACATTCCGAATGGGGCATTGTACTCAATCATTGGTCTGATGAGTGATGAGTAGAGGAGACTATGACCTCCCTTGATCTAGATGAGAATCCCTTCATGATAAGGTGGGCAATGTAGAAGGACTTCCTAACTACTTTAGCTACATGGGTGTCGAATGACAGACTACTATCAACCTGGGTCCCCAGGTCCCTGATAACTTCTTCTGTGCTCAGTGGATTGCCACCTATTTGGTAGCTAGGGGTAACCTTGTTTTCGAAGGGTATGACTATGCATTTTTGGCATTTAACTTTAGGCGTGGCTCTGGCACCAGTTATCCGTTTCTGTGAGACCCTTCTGAAGGATATCTGTGTCAGATGTGTTTTCTACTATGGCCCAGTTTGCAGTCATCTGCAAACTTTGTCAGCCATAACCCTCCTGTGTTTGCTTGTACTTGGAAAAGTAGATGCCAAACAAGAGTGGGCCCAGGACTGAGCCCTGTGGGACACCACTTGTGACAGGCTTTGAGTCTGACATGGCGCCAGCAACTCTGACCCTGTGGGTTCTGTCACTCAGCCAGTTTGCAACCCATCTTGTGATGTATGGGTTAACATTTAAGCTGATGAGTTTTTCAATGATACCCGAGTGGGGTATTGTATCGAAGGCCTTAGCCAGATCGAGGTAGGCTGTATGGACTGCCTTTCCCTCATCAATGGCTTTGGTGACTGTTTGAAAAAGTCAACCAAGTTTAAAAGGCATGATCTGCCTTTGACAAAGCCAAACTGGGTTGGATCCAAAGTCTGCAAATTCCTATGTCTTTATTTATGAGGTCCATTATGATCCTCTCCATGGCTTTGCAGATAAGGCTTGTCAAGCTAATGGGCGGTAATTTCCAGGGTCTGTGGAGGCACCGCCTTTGTGAAGTGGGACCACAGTTGCAGTCGCCACTCCTGGTGCGTATCCAGAGGTAAGACTTTGATTAAACAGCTGTCCTAGCTGTGGGTTTAATTCCTCATTGAGTTCGTGGAGCACACAGCCGGGGACACCATCGGGTCCCATGGATGCTGTGTTTTTGCTTTGGAGAGCAGTTCTCACTTGGGCTGGAGATGTTTGGGGGCTGCACTCATTTGGTATAGATATCTCTCCTTTTGGGGGAGGGAGAAGTTTGCACTGAACCTGTCAGCCAGTATGTTGGCAATGTCTGTAGGATCAGTAATCTTCACATCATTTTGAACTAGTTCTGAGCATATCTGGGAGTTTCCTCCTAGGTTTCTAACATAGCTAAAGAAGGCCTTATGATTGTCTTTTGAGTCTTTAGCTATTTTTCTCTCGAAATTTGCTTTGGATGATTTTATGAGAGCTCTTAGTTTTTACTTATAGTGATCAAGGGTGTCTTACCTTTTAAGGATTTTGCTCTATCTTGTAGTAGCTTCCTCCTTTTGTTGTAGAGTTTGTTTATGGCTGGGGTCCACCAGACTGGACGCTTGCCTTTGGTACAAAGAGTCTTTGTTTTGCTTGGGATTGCCTTATCCATGCAGTCCTGCAGGTGCTGGTAGAAGGCGTTTGTAAGTGATTCAGCGGCTTGAGTATTGTTTTCCGCCGGCTCGGGGCCTGAAAGGAGACCACACTAGTCTTTAGAAGTGTGAAGTCGGCTTTTGAGAAGTTCTTTACTGTGGTCTTTTTATTTCAGGTGGGGTGGGATGAGGACCTCCAGCGAGATTAGTTTGTGATCTGATCTCACCAGTGAGGGGTATACTTCGGTGTTGAACATTGTGCTCCCATGTTCGTGATGATGAGATCAAGTATGTTATCTCCTCTTGTGGGGATGGTGACTAGTTGTTCCATGGCATTTGAGTTTATGAATTCCAGGAACTTTTGGGCTAGGGTGTTTGGGCTTGAGTAGTGTTCCCAGTCTATATTAGGGTAATTGAAGTCACCTAGTATGATGGTGTTTGGTGATACATTTATCCCCTCTAGTGTTTTCAGGAAGGCCATGTGAGTTTCCTGAGTTTGTGAGGGTGGCCTGTAACATGCTACAATTTGCAGAGCAGTCTTGCCTATGGTTAATTGCACCTGGATGGTCTCCGATGCATCGTGCGTTGCCACCAGTCTTGAGGTGTGGGTGTCCTTGATGAATATGGATACCCCCTCCTTTCTTGGTATTGTCCGGATTTTGGGGCGGAGCATGATATGAGGTAAAACCTGATAGCTGGGGTGCTCTCAGGAGCCTTGAACCAGGTTTTTGTCACAGCACAGACATCGATGTTCTCCATACTGAGAAGGGCCTTGAGTGCGTGCATTTTGAAATTTAGACTTCTGGCATTGAGCAGCATTACCCTTAGTTTTTTCCTTTTTGTGTTCTAGGGTGGTAGGTTTAGAATTTGAGCCTTGCCTAAAAAGGCACTATGGGGTGGCAAGAGCCTTTGCCAATATCCGAATCCCAGGGTGACAGGTGCAAGCCGTCCCTTGCGAAGCAGCGTGGCTTGTCCAGCATGTCATCCCAGGCAGACAGATACTGGATCCCCTTTGAATGACACCAGTGTTTAAGCCAATTGTTAAAGCTGATCATCTTATCTCTGTATTGTGGCATCATTCTTGGTGAAGGTAGGATACTGCTCAAGGTCAGGGTCATACCTGCCTGGGCTACATAATCAGAGAGCTCCTCAATGTCTCTTTTCATGTAGTCCAAGGAGGTACATCTCAGGTCGTTTACACCAGCGTGGACAATGACTGAGTCATATTTGTACCTGCTGTTGAGAGACCTGAGTGCTTGTGTTATGTGGCGGATTCTAGCGCCCGACAGGCAGCTTACTGTGACCTTCTCCTTACTCAGTCTGGTGAGCAGGACATCAGTGTGTCTGACTATGGAGTCACCAATGACTAGTGTGTCTGGCATTGTGTTTGGCCTTAAGGGCTGTGACTGTTTGACACTCTGACTGTGAGGTCTATGTGTTGCGGGTGTTGTGTTCTGAGGTGGTGGTTGTTTGGGTGTCTGCTTTGGTGGCCTTTGCTGTTTTGGTAGATTTTTGATCAGAGCCTCTGAGTATGTCTTTGTGTGTTTATGTGTATGATTTGAGGTTGTAATGGTACTATGTGAGACTGGGTCTATAGTGTGTGTGGTAACCTTCTCCTCCTGACTGGATGTTGCCCATATCCATATGTTACCTGTGAATATGAGTATTATACATGTTTGTATTGTAAATCTAGGATACCTATATAGGGCATGAGCATAGTAAAGCACTGTTGCAGATGTGTGTGTTAAACTGCATGTGATATATTGAATTAATAACATGTGCACAGTGTTCTTCTGGACAAAGTTCACAGTTGTGACAGATATCTGTAGTCAATTACACATATACTTGTGTTATGGCAGCTATATTGATACTTTATCAAAATTGACTTCCCTGTTTTGTCACCCAGTGATGTGGACCAATGACCAGACATTCTAGTATAGCCGGTTGAGATGTATGATTGAGCTGCAAGACTGTAAGTACAGTGTGCCATAATGACATAGAACACAAATGTGTACCAGGTATCCCCTGAGCATGTGTATGTATGCGTATGTTCAGCTGAAAGTCACAGATGTAATAACATGGGTCACAAGCAGTCCAGAAAATAGGATGTGCATGTTGCACATGTGTGTAATATCACTGTCACTGCATGTAACAAAATAAAATGTGTACTGCTACTGATGTTTGCATTGCCATGACACTGATATGGGTACTACAGTAGGCATGCTTATCACATAGTAATCAGAGAATTGTACAACTGTGTTATGACCCACTGGCCATGCCTACCACTAACAGCTATACCAACACCCATATACACTGGATATCAAACTGTACACAACCCTGTTGGACTGCCAGGTCTGTGTGCTGTATGCCAATGAGACCACAGAAAGTCATGTCAAAACATTTCTCACCTCAAATGTGACCCATAACCTGTACAATTCTACTGGAAAAGAAACAAAGCTGTTTCATGGAAGGTGAATAACCACTGCCAAGTGAAGATGTGATATGACGTTAGAGTACAACTAAGACAAATGGATGCTGTAATCATCTCAGCAGGTGTTTACACAACATATCAATGTAAGGGTGTGCACACACATTCATCTGGCTTACTGTACTGAGTATTAATTCCCATATGTTTCCACTGGACAGGTTATGTTCCCTACTGAACTGACCAGGCTATAGGGCACATCACAGGTGGGGATTGTGTTCACATGTAATTTTGTGGGGTCATGTTCTAAGTGCACAAGTACCATGCATTGTAACAGGGGTGTGTACACTTCATATCCACTGTAGCTATATGGAATCAGTAGTACTTTACCTGTACAACCATCCTCCACCAACAATAGGGTAATCCCCCTTGGTGGACTGCACCAAGACACAAAGCACATAATAGGTTGCTATAGTGGCTATACAGGGACACATAGGTGCAGACCACAACTTGGAAGCAAGTGCACCTCTATCTGAGCAAGCATGTAGGTTCACAGGTTACTTCCTGTAAGGCTGACTATGACTACAAATCAGACATATCCAAACCACCAGGGCCAATTGCAACCATGTCTACATATATGTATGCAGTCTCAGAGCCAGTAACACAAGTCATCCTGTACTGGGGGTAAAGCACACCTCATACACAAATGCCATGGATACAAGCAACCTGCATCAGATAGGATAGGCGGGGGCAGTGGCGCCCTGTTTACAACATTATTACAGGGGGATATGCACATCAGCTGCACCCCTGCCTGCATCAGTGGTGAGCATGGACATAATGCCAACTGATAGCACCAACAGCAAGTCTTCATGGGCCATGAGAACATCACAGTTTGCCTCCTACATGAACACAGACGTGCTCACAGTTCCATCACACACTACAGTCAAGCACACACATACCACCATCCACACACCATCCACATGGAGGATGGCCACTCTCATCCCTCCACACGGAAATGAATGGTGAATAGTGGATTATCCCATTAAGTGTCCAACAGTGGGGGAAACTGGACAGGTCAGGGCTAGGAGTGTAATGCAAAATGTCAAAGCCATGATAGCTTACAGTGTTATGGTATACTCTGGATTATTTGCAAGTAATATCCACTAACAATGTGCATGTGGACAACCACATCAGGGCCTGTGACCTTTTTTCCTGTTTATGTCTTCCAGGTACAATGTCCCGGGAACGTCTGCCCACATTCACAAACCTGAAAAATGATGCAATCATCCAGTACATCATCATGCATCATGCCATCCTCTTCGGCTGCAGGGCCCAGGATCTGCAGGAGAGGACCACCCTGTGGAATGAGCTCGTCCACAGGGTAAACAATGTCAGCCTGCACAACCGAAATTATGAGCATGTGCAGCATCGATGCACCAATCTGATCCATCATGCCCGTCAGCATGCTGCTGCAGTTAGGAGGGACCAGCTAGCCACAGGTGAGGGTCATGCCATCCAGCTCCCACTGTCACATGCTGAGGAGCTCCTCGCCAGCCTTGAGGCACCCACCCACCAGCCAAGCCAGCAGGCTGAAGACAGCATTGTGGAGGTGGGCGCCACCCACACAATGGATGAGGAGTGTACAGGTAAGGCCCCAGGGAACATTACTCGACCACTGTTGCTTATCTATTTTCATCTGTAAAGTATCTACATGCATATGTCAGATGAGATAGTCAGTTGCTGCAGTGTAGTAATGAACAGATGTGCATAATCTCTAATATTGTGGGTTTGTACTGTTGATGTGCTGAAATGCTGCTCCCACCCTGTACCAATGCCACAAGTGTGGCTACTGGCATTAGTTCTGTATCACAACTATTTAGGTACCTCTGGTATACAACTGGGGCAACAGCCTGTAGCTGGTGAGTATGGAGTTGTTTTGTTCAGGTTTGCCAATGCAACGGAAATGTTATGGCCATTCTATTTGCCAATCACGCATTTAACACACCTACCCATAATGCATGCTGTACATGTTCACTTATCGTTGTTGTTAACTGCACTGCATCACAGTGGTCACCATGGTGGCATATCTGAAGGGTATTTAAGAGTCCTGCAGTATACTTAACAACCTTTCAATGCAAGATGTGTGGACAGAAATTAACATAATGGTGAGAAAAATGGCCTACAGTAGGGGCATGTCTGAAACATTACACTTAAACAGTGGCTACTACAGTGTATACACCACTATTACAATGGCAACTGTTCCTGATATAAACAATGGCAAATCACAATACCACATTCCACACCTTTTACAACCTGTAATATGATCCTAACATCAGCAATGAATGTGTAATATGGACTCCTATGTTAGGGCAACAAATATGGGGAATACATACGTTAACAAACACTGGAAGCATATGTGTGCACACACTCCAAATAACATACTGTAGAAGCAGTTTGTGATGTACTGACAGCATTCACCCTTCTTGAGTACACACCTTCCATCAAGTACAGGGCCTCAATGTCACAAAAAGTCACGGTCTGCTGTCCAAGAAGTCCAAGAAGTATGCCTTTGACATTTGCCCACTCACCTGCAAAAGGGGCAGCTGTGGCAACCGTGGCTTGCACACATCTTACAAACCATGAAATGGATCCCATATCCAAAAGGTAGCACTCAGGAGTGGGAAAATTAGCCTTACCTCACCATTGCATATACCATGGCAAACAGTGCAGACAGTCATGTATGTGTGTATGAGGTATAGGACAACACTGATGTAGAAAATAAACAGATGACTATCCAAAACAGATGACAAAATATGTTGCAAACTGGTCATGGAGGCTGCCCAGAAACATGCAGCAACACTGAGGGACTTGGAGGAATGTCTAGCAAGTACAGCCAGTGCAGTACCTGTGTCGACAATTGCCTGTATTCTGCAAAGGTGTGGCCTATGGGTTAGGGTAATCAGACGGAAGAGTTATCCGACATGATACATCATCCAGGACTCTCTACAGGTAGCATAAGCATAACATCAAGTCTCCCAAAGGCATGTGTTGCAATGTGCAATGGTGTCAGGAGACCAAGCTCAAACCTACAGACAGTATTCATAAAGGTACATGTGGTGCACAAGCATCATCTCATCCCACCTCAGGGCCACCATCCCTAATATTTAGCTTGCTGTTGCCAGTCTATACCTTTAGGTTTGCTGTTCATTACCTGGAACTAGGCCGGTACACATGGTGTTTGGAATTTGGAACACTGGAAAATAACACTCATGTATGGCCCATAGTTGTCAAGCATCTGCAATAAGGCTGAGGATGGGGAGGGGTGTCGGCTTGAAACACAACAGTGAATTGAAGCATACATCCAAAGCTTGATAAGAATGGCTGTATCTGAACACAGTGAAGGTTATGAATTGTGCCAGACATAACCCTGACTCTACAGCAATAGTGAAGCCACTGTGTGAACTCCAAGGGCTGTGCACATGAGTTGACCTTGCAATCTGGCAGAGTTGGGGGACATTTGTAGGGCAGATTGACCAAATAATGGCAAGTGAAGATGAGCCATGCTAGTATACCCCTTCCAGGAAGAGTGACTGCTGTAGTTCACTTAACAGGTGTTTCAACAAACCATTGTGTTAATGGTGTACACACTTATGCAAACCACATATTGTATGCATCTCATTCAGCTATGCTGTGACTAACAAATTTGTTTGATACTGCATTGGATTGCACATATCATATGTCACATGCCAGGTGTGTGTAATGTTAACAAATGCAGTTTGTGTCCCCATTGCATATCACAGAAGAGGCTGACATGTCAACAAGGGTGTGTGCACCTCTCATATCCACACTAAGCTTTGAAGGTTGTCAGTGTAACTGGATTGTATTGCACATACATGCACTGCTGATGATAAGATCTGCAAATCAAAGGACAGGCATTAATTACTGACATCAGTCCTTATATAATTCCAGGTATGATCAACAGAGAAAACATAACTGCCACACATATACACATTCAGCAATGGTATGTACACTTGTGTGGTATAGTGCACATTACATGCCAGTCTGATATACATGTGCACAGCAATACTGTGTACATGGGTGCAGTGTATTCCAGGGGTAGGGGCATCACCTACTAACACATCTCATGCATCACAGAGATGTATAATGTTGGTAACAAGGACTGAGTATGGCTGCAGTGCATGCTGTTGAGTGCCATATGTCATGCATGTTGACTGTTGGGTAATGAGAGATCTGTGTAATATATTTGTGCCAACTCACCTGTAAGTGTGTGTGTGTGTGTTTGTGTGTGTGTGTGTGTGTGTGTGTGTGTGTGTGTGTGTGTGTGTGTGTGTGTGTGTGTAGAAGTAAACCATAATGTACAGGTCTTAATTTACATTTCTTGTCTGCCCCTCACAGGTGGCGAGGTGGGTCATAGTCCCCCCTGCAGGCAAACTGATGTTAGTGTCCATACAGACTCTGACAATGATGATAGGCATAGTGAGCCACAGGCACAGTTGTCATGGACTGAGTCTGTGCCATTGGTTGACATCCCACTTTTATCCATTTCATCCCCGCACGCTATTGCAATGCCCATACATACCCCATCACCAGTGGCCATAGAAGAGGAACAGTTGGTGGGTGGTGGCATGGGACAGGAAAGTGTGGTGACTATGGCAAGTGTGTCTGTACACAGCAGACATAGCCGGATGACCGGTGAGGTAACACACAGGCAGATGTACAGGGGTGCTCATAGGAGGGCTGCTGGCCATCATGGCCCTGGCATAAGTGCCACAGCAGGTGTCACTAGACACATGTTTCGGGCCATCATGGAGGCACAGATACATATGGAATGTTACAAATGGGATAGTCTGTGGCTCCAGAGGGCTACTCATCCTGCTGCACGTGACAACATCCGTGATGTTGCAGGTGCCCACTGTTATTTTGCAGAGCTCATGGATAGACGGTTTGGTAAGATGGTGGCAATCCCCAACCATGTGATGTCTGTGGTAGAGCATGTGGTGGGAGTAGGGCACTGGCCACGTGGACGTAGGTCAGCAACACCAAGTGGAGGTCTACGTGGATGTGCAACAACTCACAGCCACTCCCCGCTGCAGGGGGTGCTATCCACACCACAACGCAGCTGACCATGTGCACATGGTCCTGGCCAGTCCCAAGAGGGATGCAGATCCAGAGGACAAGTGTCAACATCAGAGGAGAGTACCATATCTGGGCTTCTGCCTGGTAGTACACATGGAACCCCTGGCAGGCACAGTTCCCGTGTCCATGGCTGAACATGGTGAACTGTACACCCTGCCATGTACGGTACACAGCTGTCCAACAAACTCCTGTATAGGGCAGCCACATGGCAGAAATATGTGCATACATACACACACACACACACACACACACACACACACACACACACACACACACATCAGCAACACAGCTAGGGCACCTCCATACCTATACACACCATGTCTGCACAGCCCATTTACTAAAGAACCACCTAACCCACACACATGATGTCAACCAAATGGCTCAGCCCAGGCCTCTGACAAACCCACAACACACCCTGTGCATATGATGATACCTGTGCCACATCCCTGTCATCCATACCATCGATGCAGGGACATGCTATTATGGTTCTGATGCACAGGTTGAATCTACTAAGGTTTAGCAATGTAATGCTGTTTAACGTGTTTTCAGCTGGAATGATTAATGCTTACATGGCAGGGTGTGTAGCTGTCCAGCTATGATGCATTATAGCTGTTATTATCACTGACTGATTGTGGTCTCCATAATGTATTCTGATTGTGTTCTAGGTGTCTATGTGTCAGCAGGATGTTGGTCTGCTGTCCTTTCCTACATGGGGTGTGGCACTGTGGTGACACTTTGACTGTATCATATCCCGGGTACAGCTGAACACAGGTAACAGGTCTGTATAACAGTTACTGCATGTGCCACATGGCTGATAGGTCTGAGGGGTGTATACAGGTGAGTACATGGTGGCTGATGCAAGCAGCTCTTCTACAGTGGACAATGGTAAGTATGCTGTGTGGCACACACCAAATGTTTGTGAGTAACACACACACAGAGGCTTTGGTGTTGATGCAATACACAATGAATACTGTTCACATGGATGTCCTTCATTTTGCAGTGAACTCATTTTGGCCTATGTAATTCCACCAAGACCAAACTGCCAAAACACCATATCAGTAAATAATCAGTCCACCAGTTTAATGTCATTGACAATAGTACTGGCAGGGTATATGTCCTCTTCCCCAATGTAGTGCAAACCTGGAGTTGGTAAACAAAGTTGTGCTGGTGTGGGTGGCACAGCCCCCCACTTTGGAGGGTGTGGGGTGGCATAGAAACACACATAGTGTGATTGACAACTACTTAACCTGTTAGCATAAACTGTACAGTATAATGGCACACTAAGCAGGGGTATACGCACACCAATAACCCCAATGTGGGTGACTGTGCCCACAACAACCACAACCATGTATATGTACCAACTCCAGTATTGCTGTGCAGCTGTACAGTGTGGAAGAGGGCATTTACACATGCACTACTAGTTTTGATTGAATGCATTTCCACAAGATGATTGCTTTGGAATGTTACCTTTTGCCAGTTAGGTCTCAGACAAATGATCTCCTGGGACACATATTTTCTTCAAACTGAAGTAGACCCTTCACATATACACACACTTACTTGGCAACACTGAGAGTAGAACCCCTACCTAGGTACTTATTGCTACTAATGTGTTTGGCCTTAATTGCACACACCACAGAGCTTTTAGGGTGAGGTGTGTCCCAAGTTTCCTTTTATGTGAAGAACATCACCAGGCCTTGTATGGTATGGTAATGGGGGTTATGCTGGGTGTTAATGAACAATACATAGTATGACATACTGTCATATACACATTGACAAACACATACAGTCATAGACACATTTGACAGACCTGGGTTTAGTAGTGCTAACTACCTTGTCAGTGAGTCCATTCTGGGACAGTTATTGCACACAGCACATGCATCATTGGGCTGGATAGTGTAATCATTTACCTGTATGGTTGATGGTGACAGCAGTTTTCATACAATGGACCTTGGGACATGTATTGGGGGTACCCTGGTGTAAAGATAGTATACACCATGGTATCCCTAGTGCATGTACTGGGGGTACCATGGTGTAAAGACAGTATACCCAGCACCCACACCCTTCACTGGATATTGTACTCACTGAAACCCAAGATAATGGTCTGACATACATACAATCACACATTGACCAGGACTGCAATACAAACCCTTGTCTATCTAATCAGTGTTACTACAGGGATATGCATTTATTGCACATGCCACAGGGATAGTAGGGTGAGGGTTTGTCATGGCTTTCCTAATGTCAGAAGCATCACTATCCCTTATAATGTATGGTAAGGTTTATTGTGTTAGGAGAATGTAGCCTCAGAATGCTATCTCCTACAAATATGCACACTCACACACAATTGCACACACATACACACACTTTCCAGGACTCAGAGGGTAACCCACACCTATCTACCCATTTGTAGAACAGTGTTATGCTGGTACTGTAAGCTCTAGGTAGTCTGTAGGGTGAAGAGTGTAACTAGGTACATTTAATGTCAATTACAGCAGCAGTATAGCAACGAGGGGTGTAGTGGGTGAGAAAGCCCTCAAGAGTATTTTCAACTACAAGTTTACAAACACACAGACACTGTTATTCTCAATAATGCACACTGACACATTTGTCAGCACTGATGTCCATAGGTACAGGTGTTCCTAGGTGTGTACCAGGTTAATGTCCATGGAAAGATGAGATGAGTAGGACATGTGGGTACACTGTTATCATGCCACCTGACATTTGTCAGCAAGACATCTATCAACTGATGTCACTTGAATGATCCCCTGGGTGACAGTTAAATTCAACATCCAATCATCTGCTTTTCTCTTGCAGAGGGCCAGTGAGGTGCTCCAATTGACATGTATGCAACATATATTACATAACATGGCCAGTGTCTGGGTTAGAGACTTGTACCCAAGCATGTTCTGTTGACTGTGATAGTCTGGTTGAGGTATCCATGGCATGTGGTGCATACAGGGTGGGGCTTCCTAGCTGTGGCATTCATAACACAGCTGGGCAGACATATCAGTGTCAGTCAATCAGAGATTGTCTGTAAGCAGCCAAGATGGATACCTGACATCTGCACATCTGTACAGAGGACAGACAGAAATTAGCTAGCCAACAGGTTATGCATTAGGATGAATGTTTTGACAGATAGACATCTGACACTGATAGGTATGCCAATACTACATGACAGCAGCCCTCAATGACATGTCCTAAACACATATTAGTCTACAGTTAATATTCACATATCAGATCAATATCCAATAGGAGATACTTAATAACATACAGTTAACAGACTAAGAACACAATAGTCAGTACTCAGAGTCCAGCTTTGCATGCAGTTGTATGATTCCAGTACTACAATCTGCAATCTACTCTTACTTGGAAAAGCACCGTTAAAGGCAGTAATGTAATGATACAATGCATGCAAGTGTGACTGCATATAACCTGGGATACTACCCATGTATGAAACACATACAAATAGAAAAGATTGTGGTACTAGCCATGTATACTCAGGTGTCTCATACAGTATACTCACACCCCTTGCTACTGTAATGACAGCACATAGAAGCATGTTATGTACATGGAATTAAATACACTTATTAAAGATGTGATTACCTTGCTATTTTATCAGAATGGAATGTGATCACTGGTTGCCAGGGCTGAGCTATGCTTAGCAGGTGTAAGCATTGCTTAAATGTAAACGCTAAGCAGATTTGTGCACTGGTAAGCAAAGCCTACACATTGTAAGAGCCTTTTCATTTAAACTTATGTTAACACCACTTACTGTTGCGCAAACCTACTTAAAGCTGCTCAAACCTGTCTTAACCACTCTGTATCCAACAGGCCTTCTTCTGCCTAGCAACAAAATAAACAGCCCTTGCAGGCTTGAACCCAGGACCCTGTAGACTACAGTCACAGCACTTAAACAATTAGCCATCTGAGCTGTACAATCATCTGTTGCTTGTTCAAATATATCATTCAGTACATGTACTGAATAGTAATGAACAACTGCTTTGACTACTACAATTGTTTACTACTTGTTAGTGAAAATAGTGTTGAATCAGTCATGTTTTAATATCTAAATATACACGTATCAGTTAAATATGGTGGGATACATCTGAGAAGGTATATACAACACTCATGTTTACACATAAGGATATGGATATATATATATATATATATATATATATATATATATATGTGTGTGTGTGTGTAGATATATGTATACATGTACATGCACACATATATGTTTATATATATATATATATATATATATATATATATATATATGTGTGTGTGTGTGTGTGTGTGTATTTATATATATATATATATATATATATATATATATATATATATATATATATATATAAACATATGCCCATAACATGTAGTTGAGTCATACCTCAGCACCATAACTCACAACCACTTAGTGCAAGGGAACGTAATGTAAGTATTGCAGTTATAAATGTAGAATGTTGCTACAGTAACAGGTTGTGTCAACAGAAGGCTCTTCTGAAACTGACATGTTTGCCATCAGTTACTGACAGACATCATAAAATCATCATAGTGAAGTACCACACAAATCACAGTAATGATCCTGTGGAATACAGCACAAATATGACCAATAAATGTGAACAGTCTGAAACAATCTGGTCAGTCCAGAGGTATATACAGAACTCCTTAGTGCAAGACATTTAGACCAAGCCTGACAAAGGAGATGTTTACAGCCATAAAATGGGGATATAACACAAATACTGGAGTAGACAAGCTCACATAGTTGATGCATTCACACCCTCCTGTCTGTCCTGACACATATTAACTGGAGGAGCAGAGGTTCCCAAGCCCACATACTTCCCACTAGTTAGTGACATACATCTTTGCAGCATCCCACTGCTTTTTCAGAAATACACAACACATATGGTGGCCAGGCAACAGTACATCTGACAAATATCTGGCCATAACATCACACTAGGTAAATACACTGAGCTGTTAGGCATGTCACCAAGTACTGTGTAAACTACAGGCAGATTGCCACAACACTGACCCACGTTTCCTATGTGGGAATAAACATGTAATTGCAAGTATACCAGGCACTACAGGCATATAACTGGATGGAGTAAAATACACTAGTGTGAAAGTGCATACCCACAACCAATCTCAACACATTCACAGTCACATTATGGTAAGCCTAATTAACAGTACAGTATATGGACTGTGTGAACAAAACCATCCTCATATTTGCCACTCACACACTAACCCTACATACACTGGCCCAATTCACAGTGTAGTCTGATGGCTGACTGTGGTATGGAATATGTCTCAGTCTGGCCCTACAAACATATACGCTGATAGGATACCAGAAACTAGAGCAGCATGCAATGTCAGATATTAAAGGACCAAGAACAGTGACATCTACCACAGTCTGTACACAGGCCAAGTAACATATTCACAATACACTGCTACACAATACTGACACTCTGTCAACAATCTCCATAAGTACACAGATCTCAGTAGTGTACAGGCTACAACAGAATGTCCAGGTTTTGTCCTCAGATATAAGGTCTGCTATATATAACATGTCCTGCTGTCTGATATATCACTGGCTTGTTATCAGGAATGATGTCAGTAAATAATGATATAGTGTACATATACACCTCTTACTACATGACATATGGGCAAATGGTGACAGGCTTGGAGACAGAGGCACAAACACTGGGGCAATATTGATATATTGCTGTGATAAACTGAGACAATTGCTGGTGTAACAGGGTTTGTTGTGACATATCCCTTCTGAGGGATATGAATTATTTACTGACTGCAAACATCAGAGTATGCTACTGCATTTCTAAAGACAGAAAATGTGTGAGTAACACACCACATCTAAGACTCCAAACTCTGGCCAGTCTGCAGATAGCCCTATAGGTGAGAGTTTCCTCAACCGCATAACAACGTCATGCCAGATGATAAATCATGCAGAACAGCCATATCCACATAAACCCTGTTAAACCATTACTTCAAATATAGAACAGCAATACTTACATTCTGTCTCCATGTCTGGAACATCCCCCTCCTGTTTGTTGGCCTGTCTCCACAGTGTTTGTTGTAAGAAGTATGTCCAACTACCCTCTGTGATGCTGTTTGTCAGACACCCACATGAAGTCCTGCTCACAGTGAAGGAAAAGAGCCAACACCCACATGAAATGCTTAGTTATAGGAGTGTGTTTCCATGCAATTGGCTATAGGAATGATACCACAGCTGTTCCACATGCAATTAGCAAGTGGGGGGTTCCAATTCATGCACAGACCATCAGCTGATCATGAGCATTACTTACAAAAGTCAAGCTGCTGCCTAGGTAAAACAGATGTATTTTTCCACATCTAACAGAGAGGAGGAGAGAGAGAGAGAGATACACAGAGAAAAAGGAAGAAAAGAAGGGAGAAAGAGCCAAATGTGTTTGTGTATGATCCGTGGGTGGAGAGTGGCATTTGGTTATTATAACGGTTGCCTATATTGTTTACTAATCCATACTGTCACATAGTAATTGCACATAGCAGTAGACATTTATGGCTGTGGATTGTCTACAACAACCTCTACAATGTTTGAAAACTGTTGGCCTTGTAATGTGGACATTGGGACATATAGGTCCTCAGTATAATAATGTAGCAAAACCCACACTGCAATGGATCCTATTTTGCAATCACCCCAACACGCACACAGGATACTGATGACACACACACAAACACACACTTACCTGTACTGAGTTTCAGACCCCTACATGGCTATGTTTTGCTATTGCAGTATTACACAGTTATTGCACACTTGCATGTTGGAGAGCTGTCCAAAGGTATCTTTGAAGGCGAGTGACGTCAGCAGCAGTGGGTATTGTATTCACCATCCACTCATCTGGGTTGCTATTGTGGGTGGCTAATGATGTGCACTGCTTCCCATGTATGTGATCTATATTCCATAACATGGACAGTTCTTTGATGTGTGGAAGTGTACTTGAAGTCTCTGGAGCATGTTGTATGGACATATTGTTATCTTCTGATGTAGCATTCCTGACCTCATTTGGTAAGACCTAGATATGTAACTGAGGTTGTGCTTGTACCTACATTGATAGTGTGATACGGGTATTCAATGGAGTTAGTGGTGTCTGTCCATACAGGGCATGTGTATAAGGTATGGTAGTCCCTTTGTGGGGTATGTTTGCAGACTTTACAGTTGTTGTAGGTGTCCAGTGGGGCAAAAGGGCCACTGTACACATTTATTTGGCTACTGAAGGGATATACCATGATGCTATGTCCTTTTTCTTGCTGGATAACACACACTCAGTCAGGAGATATAACACATAAAAGTACTGTCTGATGTCAGTGGCACTGTTGTGGTCAATAGGCATGTAGTCCACTGCAATCACACCGTGGTTACTATCTGTGAGGCAATATGCAGGGAACTACCAATATAGTGGTTGTTGCCTAGCCAAGTGTGTTTGTGTATGAGACATGGATAGAGAGTGTTCTCTGAGTAATAGAAGGGTCGCCTACATTGTTCACCAATCCATACTGTCACATGTAGGGCTACGGAATGTCTACACCAACCTCTCCAGTGTTTGACATCTGTTGGCCTTGTAATGTGAACATTGTGACATATAGGCCCTCAACAAAATAATTTAGCAAAAGCCACCCCACAATGGATCCTGTTATTACACAATCACAGCAACCCCCACACAGGATATTGATGACACCCACACACACACACACACACACACACACACACACACACACACACACACAAACACACACACACACACACACACACACACACACACACACTTGCCAGTACTGCGATTCAGACCCCTACCTAGCTACAGTGTACCACATTTATCACATGCATCATGGAGCTTATAGGACGGATGTTGTCCCAAGGTACTTCTAAGGTGAGGAACATCACCAGCCCTTCTAAATACTGGCATTGGGTGATGTAGTGGGTGAGAGAGCCCAAAATAATTTTACCCTACACACATTTACCAGAGGTGAGGTTCAAACCATTATGTTACGCATTTTCCACATGCACCACTGACCTTACATGGTTTAGGGTTTGCAACAGGTACTTCTAAGGTGGATGATATCTGCAGGACTGCTAAAGTCATGCACTGAGATGTGTACAGGGTGTAAATGGGGTCAAAATCTTTGAGGTACAGACATACATATGTACACACACACTTTCCATGGATGAGATTCAAACTCATACCTATGTAGTTACTGCTACTACATTGTTCCACATTTATGGCACACTCCATGGAGCGTACATGTTAGAGAGCTATGCCAAGGTATCTTTGAAGGTAAGTAACATCAGCAGCAGTGCTAAATGAGGTGTAAGGATCAGTAGTAATTGTGAATGTCTATAAAATCAGGTATCATGAAAGAGACACACACTCTCTGACACAAACACACACAGTTTCACAGTTGCCATGTCCAGGATTAAAACTCCTACCTAACTCGTATGCTACACTATAGTATGACACGATTATCACAATCATCACTGAGCTTATGTGTTAGAAAGCTGACCAAAGGTATCTTTGTAGGTGACTGACATCAGCAGGAGTGCCAAAGGAGGGATAAGGTGATAGTAGTAAATGTGAATGTCTATAAAATCAGGTATCATTAAAGATGCACACAGTCTCTCACACAAGCACACAGTTGCCATGGCTGGGATTAGAACTCCTAACTAACTAGTATGCTACACTATAGTAGTACACAGTTATCGCAAGTGCCACAGAGCTTATATATTAGAGAACTGTCCAAAGGTATCATTGAAGGTGACTAACATCAGTAGCAGTGCTAAAGGAGGGGTAAGGGGAGAGTAGTAAGTGTGAATGTCCATAAAATCAGGTATCATCAAAATCACACACACACACTTTCTCACACAAACACACACAGTTTCAAAGTTGCCATGCCTGGGATTAGAACTCCTACCTACCTAACTAGTATGCTACATTGTAGGATTACACAGTTATCGCAAGTGCCATGGACCTTATATGTGGGAGAGCTGTCCAAAGGTACCTTTGAGGGTGACTAACATCAGCAGCAGAGCTAAAGGAGGGGTAAGGGTAGAGTAATAAGTGTCAATGTCCATAAAATCAGGCATCATCAAAGACACACGCACTCTTTTACACAGTTGCCATGTCTGGCATTAGAACTCCTACTTAAGTAGTATGCTACACTGTAGCATTATGCAGTTATCACAAGTTCTACAGAGGTTATATGTTGGAGAACTCTCCAAAGGTATCTTTGAAGGTGACAAATATCAGCAGCAGTGCTAAAGGAGGGGTAAGGGGAGAGTAGTAAGTTTCAATGTCCATAAAATCAGGTATCATCAAAGACACTCACACTCTTTCACAGTTGCCATGTCTGGGATTAGAACTCCTACCTAAATAATATGCTACACTATAGCATTATGCAGTTATCGCAAGTGCCATGAAGCTTATAGGGCTGGCACTTCCCCAAAGGGTTATTTCAAGGTGTCTGACATCAGCAGGCATGCTATAGTAAGGCAATGGGAATTGTAGTGAGTGTGAATGGCCTCAAATTCATTCACCTCCACACATAGAGTTTCACAGTTGCCATGTCTGGGATTAGAACTCCCACCTAACTAGTTTTCTACACTACAGTATTACACATGTATTGCAACTGCTTATAGGGCTGAGACTTGGCCAGAGGGTTATTTCAAGGTGAATGACATCAGCAACAGTGCTAACATGGGCAATGGGAAGTGCAGTGTGTGTAAATGGGCCATGAATCATTCCTCTGGAAACACACACACACACATACTCAGTCACACACAACTTTACACTTGACAGGACTGGGTATACAAATGCTAGATGAATATTAATTTGTACTTTCATGTTACATAGTTATCACAAACACCACAGACACTATATGGCTGAGGGCTACCAAAAGGGATGTCTACAGTGATTGACATCAGCACATCATGTGATATCAGCCAATTGGATGTGTGGTGGGTGGGACAGGACTCATAATGGAAATCTCTCGGTCACTGACTGTCTCTCACTTCCACACATCTGTGTGTGTGTGTATCTTTGACATATTATAGTGTGTTGGCCTTGGATATGTGTGAGTATTACTATCCAGTGTTTGTGCAAAGCATGAATGGGGTACATTGGGGTGTGTGTGCACAGACATCTGCGACTGACAGATATCTATAGTCCACTCTGTTGTCAGACATATGCAGGAGCATGCCCAGTATGACCTTCTGTATTGAGTGTGTGAATACATTCCAGGTAGGTTGTACTCTAGTCCAGGGTTTGCTGTTCTACATTTACAGCTAACAACCTGTTTCTGCAGGATATCTGTAGATAGGTTGAAAATATGGATTCACAATGGGTGACAGATAGTGGAATACTGTACCTATTGCTGTCTGTGCTGCTTGTGTTACATGGATGGTGTTAGCAGAGATATTCAGACATATGTGCTGTTTACACTGTGATGTATTATGTCATCAACTACTGACATATATACATATTTCCTCACAGTTATTTCCTGGGAAATACAAGATGAATGAAGCTATGTCCAGTATTGTGGTCTACAGCCTACATATTCTTGTACACTCATGCCATTCTGGAAGGGTAGCTGCAGGCACTTGCTGATGGGTCTGTGTAAATGGTCCAGGACCTTGGTACTATGGTGGCTGAGGATACCCATCTTGTACATATATCAACGTAACAGAATGGCCGTATTCTGCTGTGGCCATACCTCTCAGCTGTACAGATTCACCTTTGTTACCCAGAGGCAGGGCTCATATATCTTGTCAGTTCCCCTTCACATTGTGGTTTACAAGCAGGATTATAGCCACCCATTACTGGGTTTTTAGGCAGAGGTAGTATGTCCACACATCAGAGTTTCAGACTTTACACACTCCATGATGCCCATGCTTCAACACCCCCCATTATTCTATCCTCTTCCTAACATTATGTGAGCAATATCTGAGAAGTATCCCTATAGCTGGCCCTTCATCGCAGCAGTACTTAGCGGTTGGTCCACAGTTCATGCAGTAGGACATGGTGGCCATGGTACTGGGATTTGTCAACATGGCCCTGCATTTGTGTTCTGTTGACTGTGTTACGTTGTTAGTTGGGACCCCATGAGATGCCACACACTGGTAGTACAGGTGAGGCACAGGCCATTTGGTAGTAATGCAGGCCATCTGTAGCAGGCCAGTGCATTCTATCACTCCTACATTCCCAGGCTGTGAGCCAATGGATTCCCCTGGGGTGACAGGGTAAGTGTGCGTGGTGGTAACGGCAATAGTTCCTGTCCATATTAATCCATTGGTCTGGATACTGGCAGGGCGCTGCTTAAGGCTAGGGACACACCTGCATGGGACACTTCTTCAGCATGCTGTATTCTGTGGGTATTCCCATACACAAGTGGGGATCATACTGTACTCATTCCCAACAGGAAGGATATGACCTGTGATAAACCTGTGGCTGATGGTGGGGTGAGCTGAGTGCATGTGTGATATAAAAGCTACTTACAGCTGACTCACATATATACATGGGACATTCCCCCTTATGCTGCCTTGTATGGGGACATAGGCAGTCTCTCATTTCTTCATAACTGTACCTTTTGTAGTCTGCCAGTGATTGGCCAGACTACACCAGTATTCCATACTACACAGACAACTAATGTGCTGCAAACCTGTATGTACAATTCCAAAATTGTGTGCAGTTGACAGTTACATTTTATGTACTCTGTCTAAGGTACTTCCACCTGTGTACTGTGTGTATGTCTGGGCCCACATTTATGGCATGTCCATCTTTCAGACGGTGACAGATATTGACATCTGGACAGTGAGTATTGACGACTGCTGACATGTGTATTGCTGAAAAGCATTGTGATTGGCACTGCAGTTATCAGAACATGGCCCTGTTATCCACAGTACTGCCCATAGGCCCCTGAGATACAACCCTCCATGCCTACATGCTGACCACTTCCACACAGCATTGAACACACAATAATCTAACACACGGATCCCTGCATATTGTACACGTGCAACAATCTAGCCTGTAAATTGGGCCAGCTCAGGTAATCTGTGGTCCACTGTTATTACACCTCACACTTACATGTTACTGCATTTCTACATAGCATTATGGGGCGGGGTACACCTGATGACTTTAAACATTTGCTATGACTGTACTGGTATTTCAGGTACTCTGTTGGCTTCCATTTCGTTTTGTATTTTGACCTATCATGCAAAATGGAGGCATATCAGTAGAGTATAGATCTTAGGTTTTATTGTCCTACATTTCAGTTTCAGACTTCTTACCCTTCAGAACTAACATACAACTGCTAGAACTGTTGTAGTCTGTCTGTGTAGATCTAGAGGAGGCCTTAGCCCAGCCTTTCTTTATGGTCATCTACACCTGTCCTGCTGGCTGAGGTTGGTGTTGGGTATGTATGCCTCACTGGCATGCATGTGTGTGTCCTATGGACACACATTTGGGCCACCACATGTACTACATTGGGATTTGTCACCTTGTCTAGTACTGCCTAGTATATTGACACCAGTATTTGTTATGGATTTCATGCTGCACATACAGGTGTCCACTATCTGCTGCCATCCAATTCAGCCACCCAATTCCCTTGCATGCTGATGTCTATACCATAGATACAACTATCAGAACATACTACTCCATTCAGCAATTGATAGGAAGAGTGACTTACTTTGTGGCTGTGCCAGTATTGAGGATGGTGCTGGAGGGGAGGGCTGATTATGTCGGATGCACATAGTACACTGCCTAAACATGGGAAAGCACAGGTAGTGTCATGTTTGGCATCCCTTTTACTGTATGTGTGAGTCAGAGAGAGGTGTCATTCCCTGGGTCCCTACCATGTCAGTGTATGTGCTATGCGTTGCCTCTTTGCCAAGGCCTGGGCATACTGGGCACGCCTCCTTCTGCCTATATTGTCAGGCTCAGGTTGTTCCTCCTCTGAGTCCCTCTGTGCCTGTGATGGCCTTGGCAATGGTGGGGGACTGTGTGGCCTTGCCCCGTGCTGTTCCTGCTGCAGGTGTTTCCACAGGATCATATTATGTAGCATGGTACATACTATGAACATTTGTGTACATGTAGCTAGAGAGTACTGCAAGGCTCCACCGGATATGTCCAGGCAGCAGAACCGTGACATGAGCATCCCAAGCACATGCTCTTTTATGATTCTGGTTTCTGCGTGTGCCTCATTATGGAGTTCTTGTTCAGGTGTGTGTGCATTTCTGATGGGTGTCATCAGCCACGGCTCCAGTGTGTAACCAGCATCCCCCACTAGGTGGCCATATGGGATGCCCCCAGTGGCAAATGACTGGAACAGCTATGTCATATGCCAGATGTGGGAGTTGTGATAGCTTCCAGGGCTGCCAGCACACACATTCAAGATAATGCGCTGGGCATCTCACACAACCTGGCAGTTGCTGGAGGGGAAGCCTTTGCAGTTTATGTAGACCCTACCCCACTCACCTGGTGGTGCTTTGATGTGTATGTGTGTGTAGTTTATAGCACTCACTACCTCAAGGTATTCTGCTATTTTGTGGAAGAGATTCATATTGTTGGTCAATGCCTCACAGGTGTTGAGGAAATATATGTGTTCACCGGCATGTGCTGACATGGCATCCAGGAACTGGTGGAGTACCCTGGATACTGATGCCTGTGAGATCCCCATGGTATCCCCAGTTGGCCTTTGGAATGCACCTGTGGCTAGCATTCTTAAGCCTTCACATACCTTGGTATCCACTGGGATGTGTTCTCCTCTGTTTTTTCTGTGTGTGAGATGTGGCCAGCAAGCTCAACAATTTGCTGTAGGATGTCCCTGTCCACCCTATAGCGCTCCACTGTCTCCAGCTCATGTAGCCCCTTGTAGGTTACCCTGGGTCTGTACACTCTTCTCCTTCTCCTCACCGTGGGTTGGTCCTCAGCATTCACATCCTCACCACCCTCAGTCTCTTGCACACATTGATGTATGAGAGCGACAGCAGTCCCTAACATTCTGTTAGTTTTGTCAGGTAAAATTTCCTCATCTGTATACACTAGTGGTTTAAAGTTTGTGGGAAAAACCAGAATGGAAGGTGTTTGCATAGTTTATAGTAGTGTGCTTGGCTGCTCCATGTGTAATTGGCTGATTCTGATACATTTTACCTGCCAGCTATGCTAGTTCTCCTTGATTGTCTTCCTACTGCTGTTTTCCCTTCTGATTGCCTTCCTGTTTAAGCCCCAAGGTACGCAACGCATACCCAGTGCTCAAATGTGAACAGAGCTGCTGTTTCCTGTTTTTTTTTTTTTTTTTAACTGGGTGCATGGAGCACACACCCATTTAAGCAATATAAACACTGTTAGGCAGCCTCAGACACACTCCTTTCCTTAGCTGTGCTTAGCTAAGGGCAAACACGGGCCACAGAGCTCCAATAAGCTTAAAGCATACATGACACTCCTCCTTATGAGGTCATCTACCTCTTATACTTATACAATGGTCTTGCTGCACCTACATGGTTGGGTGCAAGCTAACACTGAGAGGAAATCTGTGATTCTGCATCAGTCCCCTCATTTGCATAAAACAGAATGTTAATTCATAGTTATCACACTCACACTGAGCCTTCCCTCTTAGCAACCACTATTCCCTGCCTTTGACTATTATGACAAAATGCTGATTTGTGTTTAAAAGCTTATTTCCAACTTTTTTTCTTATTTTCGGACTGATCCCATTTGCGCACCGCTGTCCTACACTTAAACGGCCAAAATAGGCCAAAAAAAAAAAGTTATTTTTTATAATTTTGCAACTATTTCTCATACCAGTGGCCATATATTTGGCCATTGGGATGCCTACTACATTGAATACATGCTTTCTTTAGAGCTGTCATGCCTCAGTTTTGTAATTTGCAGAAATGTATTCGGTTAGTAACCAAATACATTTCTGCAGGTTACACTATTCCTGCACAGATGTTTGCCTGCTTCCTGGATTGCTAATTCACCTCATTTGCATGGTTTTCACCAGAAAATGAGGTAATTACAATATAGCATTTGTGTCCTTGCAGGAATAGTGTAGGAGCCCTCGTGCACGTCCCGGGAGCTCATTCCTAGATCGCTCGGTGGCCATATTGCATGCAGTAGCTCTTGCATTATTTCGGCACTCCATGCTGAGCTTGCTGCATCCAGGGGATTGTTGTCCACAAGTAATTTTAGAAAATTAAGACCAGCATTGTTGAAGAATTCCTTTAAAGTAGAAAAAAGGAATCTGCTGCCTTGACACCATTTGGGCTTTTAAAAATTCTAAGCCCTTTAGGAACTATGTATTCCAGGCAGCTCAGCAGAATAAATCACTTTAACAGTTCTCCAAGCGACTAGTTTTAATTTCACAAACTGATAAACAGATCATTGTACTTGAGAAAGCTCGGAATATTCCGAGCGAAAGCGCTTGTTTGGAATTTGATTTTATCTGTTTATCAATTTGTGAAATTAAAACTATTCACTTGGAGAACTGTTAAAGTGATTTATTCTGCTGAGCTGCCTGGAATACATCTGTTCGTTGGTTTGGCTCATTTTTCACTACCTTTAGGAACTATACTAAGTTCAATACATTGCTGGAAATATTTGTTCTCGAAATCAAGATTTTTATACTTCTTCAACAGTCTAGTTAAAGTCTCACAATTCTCTCTGCAAGATAATATGTCAGCTGTATTCATAAGTCCTTCTGTGGTAAAAAAAAGGATCAGTACCACTAGTAAGAACAGATGCAGCATTTGCATAATTCTTTTTGGAATTTAAATGAACTTCAGTGTGGTGACCTTGTGCAATAATAGGTTGAATATTACACTCGACCACTGTGTTAACATCATCTCTGGAACTGGTGTGCCCACGGGATTCTGTCACAGACTCTTTCACCAGCAAATCCAATGATTTTTGAATGCCAGCCATGGTCTTAAGCAGTTGCATCATGAGACCATTTTCACTGCTGCCTGTAAAAATACTATAAAAACTTTTTGAAACTGTTCCATTTAATACTATCATTCAAACCACTCCCATTTAGAGAAACAACTAACTTACATTAACATTCTAGCAACTTAATCTGAAAAAATCTGTCAGCTGTAGTAATGCCAGCAATACCATCTTGACTATAAAATAAATAAATACATAAATAAATAAATATTTTGCCAATATTGGAAAAGGGAAAACAAAAGTAAGTGTTACTAAAGCAAGCAAAGCAAGGAGTGTATAACATAGAAATAGAAAATAAATAGATGAATATTTAAAGAATGTTCAGGACATTCATAGAGCTTCACTACATTGAGCTCAAAGCGTTGAATTCCATCTTGGCCCTTTTGACAGCTGCAGCAAGGTTAACTCCTTGTAAGCTGTAATGCATTTATACCTTATTAGAGTCTTTCTTCTTACAGGCAACAAGCAAGTAACAAATGCTGGGACTTGGTTAAATAAAAAAACTGTGCCCCTTCATTGCCACTTAATATGTAATATCTCTAGTATACAAATGGTACATTTGACCAATGATGGCTCTTCTCAAGCCTGTCTGTGGTGAGTTAAGTTTCTGTGTAATGTTTAGTTTTATATTTGTGAAAGAGATATTATTTCCTTTAGCAAGCGCAGAAAAAAAAAACAGTTGGAGAAACGATTGTGTGTTACCCAAATGTTTGGGAATTTCAGTGCAATTTATATTATCTCTTTTTGCGCAGACTTCAGTTTCAGACTTTTTGCAAGCTAATCATTAGTCTGTTGAGTTTGTATTATATAAGCAACTAAATATGCATGGTCTATAATTTCTATATCTAAGATTGCATGGTTTGATGTAATGGATATTCGGTTCTATTTTTTTTTTGGACGTTCTGCGCAGTCAGTTGAAGAGCAGCCAGTTTAGCCTTGATGGTAACATTCTATGTAGAAATTTAGTATTTAGTTACTTATTATTACTGTCCAGTGTTTCCTGAAATCTGTCTCCATTAACAATTTTACTAAGCAACAGAATCTCCTTCCAATAACATGTTATGAGTGTAAATAGCAGAAACAGTTAAGTAGTGATATGATGAGTCCCAATGCAGGAGATATGCTTGCTTGGTACATCTGCAACTCAGCCTTCTTTATAGACTCTGAATGTTCATTTCAGATCTATGGCTCCACTTTGCGGTAGTAAAAGTGTCTTCTCCAACAATAACAGTGGTGAAAGATTTAGGAGTTTTGGCAGTTCCAATTATTAAATCATCTGACATTTTCAAAGTAACACATATTAGGAATTTTCAACTGCAAAAAAGTTTGACTTCATGCAGAACAAGGATGCTACATTAATACTTTCACTGTCTAAACAAAGACATCAAGCCTTTATCAGATTTGCATTTTCATTTTGTTCAAATTGGTCAGGAACAAAATTTTGTTCAGTTGGATAGGAATAAAGTTTTGAATTGTCTTCCTTGTCACTCTTTTAGTTATGCTGTAAATTTCAAGATGGTATACAAAAAAATAAATTTCTTAGTTTGAGACATGAGCCATTGGCCAAGTACAAGACACTCACCATGAATAAATGCTATTACACCACTAATATATCATCACCACCACTATCCCCTTGGGTAAGTTCCAAGCAATGTGCATGTGTGAGTGTGTGTGATATTATTTTATTTATGTACGTTGGTATGTTAGATATGCCATCTGTAAAACTGATCAAGGTAGACAGTTATCCACCTGTATCCTAGGAATAAGTGAAAATATTAAAGTTATATATAGGTTAACAATATGTGGTAAATACAAATGGCAGTGGAAGAGCAATGCAAAAATAACTGCTGCTACTAGGAAAGAGAACATATTTCAATGAGGTAATCTTGTACATAATACCAGTATCAGCCCTTGAATTCAAAATCAGGAATGTTGAGGAAAGCAAGTGAATTTATGGAGCTAACTGGAATGCAGCAGGGCTATATTTCAGCAGGGTCATCTGGGGACTCCTAATTTTCTAATCAGTCTGTTCTTTTGCTGCTTTAACTAAACTAGTCTTATATTTTATTTGTTTAAACCTTTGTGTCAAGTCATGGGAAATTTTAACATAATTGTCATTAGAGAAACTATTTCTTTTATCTCTAAGGAATTGCAAAAATGCATATATTGTTTATAATATATCTGGGATAGATACTGTTAGTTTCCAGCAAATAATTTTTATGGAATGGTTTTCTAATTAATGATTTTTTTTACCGTGCCATCTTGATTTTTGTCACCTGCACATCTAAAAAAGCCAAAGTGTTCTGATAATATTTAAAACAAAAAATTATACCCCACTTATTACTATTTAAATAGTCTACAAGTCTCTAAAGAAAGATAAAATCTGATTTCCATACCAGCTGATAATATCTGTACCACATATCAATGACACAGATATAGATGCTGTCACTGGTATCATAAATAAGTTTTTCTTCAAAATTTGTAATAAACAGGTTGGCATAAATAAGTGCAAATGAAGCACCCACAGCTGTACCCTTCGTTTGCAAAAAAATATATATACATGTATATATATATATATATATATATATATATATATATATATATATATATAAAATCAAAATAAAACACATTCTTATTGAGAACATGCTCCAAAAGTCATAAAAGAAATTTATTAAAACCAAGACAATAGAACACAGTTCTCTGTTACCCAAATTCTACAGCTAACAACCCTACCCAGTGTGGTATGTTGGCACCTAGTAAATTAACTACACACATACCAAGATGTTTCCATCTGTAAACCATTCATAAGTTTAAGAAATTCAGGTGTATTTTATATTGTAAATCTGAGTCACTCGAAAAGTGATTTTAAATACTATGTAAGAAATTTAGAAAATGCTCTGTAAGTGACCCATTCCCTGACACTACTGGTATTTTTTGGGGGGGTAACAGAGTTTTCTGTAGGTGTTAGGTAGCATACAAAATGTCCAAATCTGTGGTTCATCTATTACTGTAAGCCATAAAAAGTTATCAGTTTCCTTTTTAAATTTCCAGTTAGGATTCAATACCATTTTGTGGTTGCAGCTCACATCCTGCAACTGTAAATAGTCTTCCTGTTTGTATGCTTGTCTATCACAGGATCATAGGTTTGTACTAGGCTATCAACTAATAGGGTCTTTATAAGTGGAAATCAACCCAGTTTTGTCCTTGAGTACATTGGATGCCTATATAATGGGGTATGTTAGTAATGAGGTAGCTAAGGATTTTGTGTGGGGGGGTTGTATGTTAGTTTGGGATTAGTTAACTTACTGTTGGCCATTGTCCATCAGAGACATGAGGTTATTCCAGGGGTGAACTTATGATTTGCCATCCAGTGATTAAGGCTTCACTTGAAAGGTCACGGATGGACTCCACTTCGCATGGATGAGGAGTCTGTTATGCAGTGCAGGGATCCTCTAAGACCTATATTGGTCTCTCCAGCATATTTTATTTATGTTGCAGACAAAGTTCAGGTCCTTGGATCTATTGTTCTTGGTGCTGTCTGTTTTACAGATGTGCAAGAGATCCATCTCAACTGGGTCTTAGGATGCCTT
Source organism: Protopterus annectens (assembly GCF_019279795.1). Taxonomy (NCBI): domain Eukaryota; kingdom Metazoa; phylum Chordata; order Ceratodontiformes; family Protopteridae; genus Protopterus; species Protopterus annectens. The sequence continues at coordinate 1,763,043,731 of NC_056731.1, forward strand.
ATATACCAAGCAAAGATCACCTCTCAGTAACCCGTAGGAGACTGAATACAGAGATATGGCCTGAAGACGATCTGTGTAGGACAGGGTATTCATACCCTGGATTCTCCTGGTGAGAAACCATTGAGGGCATTCCAACTGTTGCCTAAGTACAAAAAGAAGCATTGTATTCAATGAAGGGCTTGATAAGGGCTGAGTAGAGTGGTACTATAACTTCCTTTGACCTGGATGCCGTAGTCTTGCTTATGAATTTGGCAACATAGAATTATTTATCTTGGCTACATGATGGTTGAAGGCCAAATTACGGTCAACATATGTTCCCAAATCCCTAACATTTGTGTCAGCTGTTGGGGATGTTTTATCAATGGAGTAATTTAGGCTGGGGGATGATTTCACACAGGGCACAATGACAAATTTTTGCATTGGGTTTTAATCCATGGGTCTGGCAACAGTCATTTGTTTGTTTATGTCAGACCCTCTTGTAGGATGTTTGTGTTGTAGGGATAATTTATGATATCTCCCAATGTGCAGTCATCTGCCAACTTCGTGAACCAGAGGCCTTCAACATTAGCCTTGATGTCTGAGAAATAGATGCCAAACAAAAGTGGGCTCAGCACAGGCCCCTGGCGTACTCTAATGGTGACTGGTCTCCTGTTGGAAGTGTTTTTTACCAATCCTGACTTCTTGACTTCTTCTTTCCCACAACACAACTGCCTCACCCTTATCTGCTTTACTAATAGCTATATTTTTGTTATTTTAAAGCTGTTTTAGTGTCTTCTGTTCTTTGTTGTTAAGAGTATGTCTAGCAAAACACTGCATACTTTGATCAAATGAAGTTCTTTCATTACAGCTTTCTCAAACTCAGCAATATTCTTATGACCGGGTGGGTTAAAGTTAGACAGACTAAACCTGAAATCTGACTGTTGTGTAGTGGGATGACTTAAAAAAACTGTAAATAAATCTTATGACAGAAAGCTTTTTAGTCAGTCACAAACTGAATTCCTTTAACAGGACTTATGAGTATAAAATTCAAACCTTTAGTTAACAGAATCTTCTCATCAGCAATCAATTCATGTGCAGAGATGTTATGTATAAAGTCTGTCACTTATTGCAATTCTGTTTATCCATCAGTTTTTGCAGAATTTGAAGGGTATTCATATTGCTTTCTATTTTATGACCCCATCTTTTGGTCATCCTAAAGGGGCAACATTGCCCTTTTTAGGAAGCAGTTGTAACGTGTCTCTATCTGTGTCAGTCATGATACAACAACAGAAAAGTAGTGTCCGTATGGAACAACACGTATCAGATCAACAAAAAATCCACACGGAAAGTTCACTCCAAGTTCTATATAGCAAAATAAATCCACCGGAGGGATATAAAACCAAAATTCTGTTTATTATGTCACAAACGTTTAGCGCTTTCACTCGGCTACGCGAGCTTCATCAGAACAGTTGAACATTGCTAAAACACTCCATTTTAAATTCAAAATTGGCGCCAAAATTGCGCAGCTTTTAAAGTGATATGCTATTGTTTAAAACCATACCAATAAACAGTATATATCAAATTCAATTTAATTTATAACAGAACAATATATATTGTTTGTAAAAACTAATTTAGAAACTTAAAATTTAATAAATAGACCTGCACTTTTAACTATTCCCACCTGTATTGCATTAAAAACATGGACTCAAAAAATGCATTAGCTAGACATATTATGGAATATGGTAGTGAACATATGTTTAAGTTTACTATCATAGAAGTTATAAAAAGGGTCCCAGAGGAGGAAATACAAAAAATTATTTAGCTTATAGGGAACTATATTGGCAGGTTCTTACAGATGCTACAAGTACACCAGGCATCAATGACTATTTTTCTATTAAACCTTTATTAATGTTAAATAGTTAAAAGTGCAGGTCTATTTATTAAATTTTAAGTTTCTAAAATTAGTTTTTACAAACAATATATATTGTTCTGTTATAAATTAAATTGAATTTGATATATACTGTTTATTGGTATGGTTTTAAACAATAGCATATCACTTTAAAAGCTGTGCAATTTTGGCACCAATTTTGAATTTAAAATGGAGTGTTTTAGCAATGTTCAACTGTTCTGATGAAGCTTGCGTAGCCGAGTGAAAGCGCTAAACGTTTGTGACATAATAAACAGAATTTTGGTTTTATATCCCTCCAGTGGATTTATTTTGCTATATAGAACTTGGAGTGAACTTTCCGTGTGGATTATTTGTTGATCTGATATGTGTCAGTCATGAGAAAACTGTATAATCTGCCCCTTCTGAGTCAGAATTCTTAAGAACAGAACTCCTCAGTGAATTTCTTTTACATGTGTTTCCACTTTTGCTAGAAGAATTTTGTGTACAATCCTTAAAAGAATGGACAGCATTTTTTGAAATTATTCCAAGTGAACAGTCTGTTATATTTATAGTTATTCAAATCATGTTGGCACTTTTTAAGCTTTTCATTTTGTAATTCTTTTTCTAGAGTGGGAAATGTATTTGACAATAAATTAAGCTGCATAAAAAATTCTTATATGTCTGTAAAGTTAAACATACCTTAACTTTGTTATGTATGTCAATTTGCAGTCTCTCTATTTGCCATTCATAAAACTCGATTAAAATATTCACAAACATTGTTGAAGTAGGTTGTACGCATTTCCATTGATTTTCAAAATATCATATGCAGCATTAGGTTCTAGAATAATACACATATCCCTAGGCATTATGTGGGATGTCTTACAGGCCATAATAGTCTTTGGTGCCTAACCAAACTATATATTTTCCTAGAAGTAACAGTTAAATCTTTAAAAACTGTGTCTAGAAAATGTTAGCAGTACCTGTGTTTACATTTGATGTCCCATCTATGCCAGTATCTTGGCTCACAAAAAAGAAGCAAATCATCACTGCCCACCATCAAACCATTAACCAAACTTCTTAAATCCATATTGTAATCCAATAGTGGTAAAATAAACCCCTAAACGACAGATGCTTGCAAATGCAGTTCCCCACCCACAACCATTCCACAGCGACAAGTTACACCTTCAAATACATAGTATATGGCTTGATCAGTCACTAAACTTCCATTTCCACATAGATAAAATAAGAGCCAAAATAAACTCCTCCTCTTCTGGGCCAAAAAGATCTCTCCAGAAAGCATGTGCAGTGCTGTGGAGTTTGTTTCTCGGGGTAATGAGAGTTGGTGTGCCTTGTGAGTAGTGTCTCAGGTTGTATGGAGGTTTTTTGGGGAAGTCTAGCTGCAAGATGAGTAAAAGTGCTCAGAAATCAAACAAATGCAAAAGTACTATCCGGCACAAAAGTACACACCACTGCACTTAAATACCATCCAACTGATTTTATTTTTGGTCACAGATAAATCAGTTTCAGCATAAGACTTATTTTAGTCTCACAGATAAATCAGTTTCAGCATAAGACCTTCATCAGTATCTAATCTACTCAGGCCAAAATGACTATCTTATATAACCTGCTAATGATAGCATCATCAAACAGTGACCAGTACATGCAAATCAAAGTGCAAAGTATATAAATAAATGCATTACTGCATAAGTACATGTATAAACACATGATAGCAACAAATATAGCTATGAATTTATTTTATTTTTTTATTTTTTTTATATTTGTTTACTAGGTTAGTTCACTGATAACACTGACCGATTTCAGACTCAGCCTCGGTAAAATTCAAAAGATTTCATAAACAAAAATATAGAAATGTAAGCAATAACAGAATAGTTCGTACTAATTGTATAAAAAAGTGCATATACATTTTAGTGAACAAGCACACAGCAATGTACAATTAAGAAGAATATAATGTACAATATATACATTAGTTTCTGAAGTAATTCAAGCTTCAGTGAATCTTGAGAGAGCAGAAGAGACTCAGAAAAGAGACAGGTTAGGTGATATGTCTTGTGCTGGATCAGGACCATTTGGCTGGGATGAAGAAGTACTTTTTGCATTGCATTCTGAATTTGGCATAAGTGTTGATTTACTTAATGTCACTTGGGGGAGCTTGCAAAAGAGTAGGTGCCTGAGAGGAGAAAGCATGTGCAGTGCTGTGGAGTTTGGTTCTCGGGGTAATGAGAGTTGGTGTGCCTTGTGAGTAGTGTCTCAGGTTGTATGGAGGTTTTTTTGGGGAAGTCTAGCTGCAAGATGAGTAAATGTGTGGAGTTGGAGTAGTTTGTAGAGCTTGGATCTTAATTGTAGGGTTATTCAGTGATGCTCAAGGAGAAGTGAATTTGTAATGAATTGGCAGATGCTGTTATCGATAGTCTGGAGTGTGGCAATGTTTTTCTTAGAAGTAGAAACAGAAATTGGAAGCCTATATTCAAGTTCAGAAAGGGGAACTCCTTTGCTAATATCTGCTTTGGCTGGTTGGGATAGAAAAGGAGATCTTTTTGGCCCAGAAGAGCAGGAGTTTATTTTGTCTCTCATTTTATCTAAGTGGAAATGGAAGTTTAGTGACTGATCAAGCCATATACTATGTACTTGAAGGTGGAACTTGTCGCTGTGGAATGGTTGTGGAGGTCAAAGATAGTTAGAGTTGTGTGTCAGATTAATTTTCTGTGAAGTTCCAAAAGGCATAGTTTTGGCCTTGGTGGGGTTGAGAAGGATGTATGAGCCATTAATGGAGTTCATGTAAGTCTGACTGGAGTTGGCATCGAATGTTGGTGTGAGAGTGACTTGATTGCTAAGTGACCATGTCATCAGCATAGAAGATAAGCGAGAGATGGGGGATGTCATAAGAAAGTTTGCTAATTAATATGGAGAAGAGGAAGGGGGCAAAAATGGATTATTTGTTAATAGGTGCAGCTTCTGATTGGGATGATCCTATTTTAACTCTAAAGTGTCTGTCAGTGAGGAAGTTTTTAAACCAGGGAGCAGAATTTGGACTGATACCAATTTTAATTAGTTTGTTTTGGAGAAGATAGTCATTGCCAGGTCTATAAACAGGGCACCTGTAAAGAGGTCACTATCAGAGTTTAGCAGGACACCGGTTGGGGACCAAATTGCTGTCATAGTACTTTATCCAAGCCATAATTCATGTTGTTTGGTGGAGAGCAGGTGATACTGCTGGATATAGACCGACCCCAGGATTCATTAAACTCCATGTAGGCTCTGTGTAGAGCCTACATGGAGTGGATCTATGTACATGACCATGATCAGTCCTCGGCAGCTCACAATGCATATTAAGGAAGGGTGGTGCACCTAACTGAGGTTTCTCAGCTTGTGTCTCTACTGGCGGCCATGAAATATTGAATCCTAACACAGATATTGAGTCTGTGTAAAGGAGAGAACAGAAAGTCTGCCCCACCCCCAAATGTACAGTACACATTGCCATACCTCCCAACCTCTTAGAGCAAAAAATCTGGACAAAGCTTATCATAAAAGGGGTAGAAAGGCTAAAAAATAGAGACACATTTCAAATATACTTCTTCTATAAACATGTAAAGCACTGCAAAGCACAGCGGCTTTGCAGAAAGCAGCTCTCTCCCACAGCCCGAAATCACAGTACAGATCAAAGGTCAGGGTACAGGCTGTTAGAGCAAGACATTTGGACAAGTAGGGGGTGGGGAAAGGGACTGAAATAGGGATGCTTTTTAAATATTGCTCATATAAACAGTTAAAGCATCACAAAGCACACTGGCTTTGCAGAAAGCAGCTTGGCTGCCATGCCCACACATACCTCTCCACCTGTTAGCTTAAGAAATCTATACAAAGCCTGATGTAATGGGGGACAAAGGACCAAAATAGGGTCTGATTTTAAATACTACTCTTATAAACTTAGAAAGCTGTTAAAATAAAAGGATTTGTGTTAGCATACATTTTCTGAAGGATATAAAGTATGATAGTCAAATTTATGTCACTATTCAGTGGCTTATATCATCCCAATGATTTGCCAGAAAACAAGAGGTTTTATGAAGAAAAGGCCAACTATATGAGGCAAGAATTCTGGACATTCTGTGAAAATCTGGACAGTTAAGAAGTATGCACCCCCCTCCAAGGCACAGTACAGATTGTAAGTCAGACAGTCCTCACAACCTTTCAAGGCAAGTCTCTGGACAAAGGCAACCAGCAGGGGTTGAGGGAAGGGACAGGCATAGGGACACTTTTTAAATATCGCTCTTACAAACCTGTACATTGCTGTTCACCATAGCGTTCAACCTTCTGGTACAAAAGATCTGGACAAACCCAATAGTAATGGGGGGACAAAGCCTCAAAATTGGGGTCAAATTTTTAAAACTGATCTTATAAACTTAGGAAGTTGCTAGAATAAAAGGTCTTCTTTATCATGCATGTTCTGAAGAATACAAAGTCTGAAACTCAAATGACTCAAATGACTGCCAGTGTTTAGTGAATTCAAACCCCACTGATTTGCCACAGAAATCCAGAAAATCACAAATTTAATGAGGAAAAGTCCAAAAATATGAGGAATGTTGGTGTACAATGCAGAAATATTAAGGGTGCAAAGCAAATAATGGCTCACTTCTCCATGCTACTCACTGCAGAAGGGTGATGAAGACATGCCAGTTCAGCGGCAAGAATACTGGGCAAGTATTTGATATTTTCTTTTTTGCTAACTGTCAGACTGACTGGGTGCTATATTTGGCTACCTGTAGCTGTTCTGCATTTTATGTGGGACAAACGTCAAGGCCCTTAAAATTCAGAATCTCTGAACATTTAAGTGATATCAGACACAAGAAGCTCACATATGCTTTATACAAACATACTGAGATACATAAGAATGCATCCTTCACTTTTACTGTGATTGATAGAATCATTGGACAGAGAAGAAATAAATCAAGTTGGCTTCAGATATTAAATAATATAGAGACAAAAAGGTTCATCAAACTGGAGCACTGTTTTCACCAGGGCTTAATGAATACATTTAATTGGTATGGTTAATTGAATAATTAATTTACTAAGTTGGAGCTTCATTTAGTGCTTAGCTATAAAAAGAACAAGTGAATATGTTTTTACTATAATGAATAAAGCTTTGAAGTTTACAGCTGAAACTGCTCTGTTTGGTCTCCTTTTCATGCCTTTGAGTTATTAAATATTTATGCTACAGTCTGCTGGCTCTCATTTTTTGACCTCCTATACTGAGCCAACAGATTTTGCCAACATACTGGCTGACAGATTCAGTGCCAACTTAACCCCCACAAAGGACCAATCACAATACCAGAGGAATGCCAGGCACCCATCATTACTGCACCACAGGTTAAAGCTGCATTGTCCAAGGCCAAGAATACAGCTTCCATGCATACCTCTCAGCTGTACTGAATTCCTCGTTATTTCCCATTTTGGGGTGCAAAATAATAGGGTGCCATGAATTCCCGAGTGATCCCTTCAAATCCCTATTTTATTTGTTTCTTAGTCATGAGCTATAATAATAAACCTCAATCCAACACTACATTTAAGTGACTTTTCCATTCTCCTTATGTGACAGGTGACGAAATAGTGAATTTACTGATTTTCTTATTGAAGAAGGTGTTACTTACTTATTAAAAACAATGCAAGTAATCTTACTGCTTTAATTGACTTTTTTATTTGACTGCAGTAGCAGTAAGAACGTTACTTTTTTTGGTAGAAAGTGCTACTCCTGAGTCCTGTGGAGTGGGGATGTATGCTGGAAAAATAATGACCATTATCTTTGTCTACTGAGTGCGGCCACAGTGGTGCATTGGTTAGCATTGTCTCCTCACAGCAAGAGGTTCTCCGGTTCGATCCTCAGCAGGGGTGCCTTCTGTGCAGAGTCTGCATGTCCTCCCTGTGGTTGCGTGGGTTTCCTCTGGGTGCTCCGGTTTCCTCCCACATCCCAAAGACATGCTGTAGGTGGGTTGGATATTCTAAATTAGCCCTAGGCATGAGTGCATGTGTGTGTGCCTTCCATGGAAGGTTGGGCGCCAGGCTGGCAATTCGACACTGTAAAACTTCACTGCCAATCATGAGCAGACAGATGATCCACTGTGGCGACCCCTAACTGGGAAAAGCCAGAAGAAGAAGCTTTGTGTACTGAAGATAAATGACAGAGTACCCCATGAAAAGTTTCAGTATCAGTAACGTCTTTACCGGCATTTTCTATCACCTGCAGCTCCGCATGTTTATTCAATATTGTAGCATCTAAATTCTTTCTCTGCTTAATTCTTGCCCAACAGGGAAGGCCATGGACACATTTCTTTCTTTTCTCCACTCTTTCAAGGCAATGAACAACATTTTTAAATAAAGTGAGGTAGACTACCCTGTGTTTAATATACTGTATGCTATATGGAAAGTAGAACTTTACGGTTTGCCAGACATTCAGAAATTTTCTTTGTAAATGATATTTAAAAAGTTTTTAAGCACCAGTAGGCATATGTGACAACTCTGCTACCGGTTTTGTGTGTAAATATTAAAATGTTTTTAAGCATCACTAGGTCTGTTAATAATGGCAGGAAGGAATATGTGATATCTCTGTTACTTTGTGTGCAAATAAAAAAAAATAAATAAAAATAAATGTTGCCCTATTTGTATTGGTAATGGTATTGGAAGTATGTTTTAGCACTGTGCCATGGATTTGTTCTGCTGTGCCCATATTTGTCTGAGAAGTAATTAACATGATGAAGGCTGTGACAGTAGAGAGACATTCAAGGGTTTTGAGTTATAATCTGCATTTATTTCTGTACCGACCAGGAACGAAGGAATGTTAGATAATAAATATCTGACTTGGCCCTCTACATTTCATTTATCTTTTTTCTCTGTCAAAATGCCCGTATGGTAGATGTCTGGGTGGAGTAACATGGTTGCATTATCTCTTTTATTGATTTGTTGTCATACAGTCAATTATCTTACAGTTTCATGCCTGGCCTGCCCAGTTATTTTAATATTATCTCTTCTAGTACGTGAATCACCGTCCTTGTATTCTGCTCATTTAACTGTGTACTACATCTGGAGTTCAAAATGGCCACTGCTCTGTGAACACTGCTATCACCTAGCTCTCTGATATACCCTGGATTAAAACAAACCCAGAAGGCAACACAGAATTAATAATACAGAAATAACTGTAGATATTTACTGCTAATATCATCCAGCAAATAAAAGAGGAAGAAAAAGTGACAGATTCAGCTCAGAAACAGCAGGATTAACTAAGATTTCTGAACAACAGCTTAAGCCATGTGCTACTAAGGCCCTGCATCTAACTACAAGATTGGTAAAACACTATATAGCAAGATGTCAAAAGAGGAAAATAATATGGAAACAACAACAACTAAGACCAAATTCTCAGTACTAGCCTCACATGAGAAAGACACAACTTCAAAAAGGCAAAAGACAACTAAACAAACTGACGACTCTAAAACTACAAATAAATACAAGACAGACCTGCCAGCTAATCTGGAAGACATAAAAACTGCCTTATTACCTATCCAGCAAGCAAAAAATGACTTATCATTACAATTTCAAATCTTTGGTGACTCATTCAGCCAAATAATGCCCATAAAGGAAAAATCTGAGTCCAAAATAATAGAAAATGAAATAAAAATAGACTCTATTTCTCAAAGAACTGATGCCCATGACAAAGAAATACAAAACTTACAAGCAAAAATAACAGACCTAGAAACAAGATCTCAAAGGAACAATATCATCATCAGAGGAATACCTGAAACTGTACCTCATAAAAATCTAATACCAACAGTCAAGCAAATAATAAATTCTCTGTTAGAGGAATCTGAAGAAATATACCAAATAACAATAGAGAGAGCCCACCGAGCCCTGAGGGAAATGCAAACAACACGGAAACCAAGACCTGTCTATATTAAAATATTAAACTATCAAGATGTAAATAAAATCATACTGGCAGCAAAGAAAAAAGGCACACTCACCTGGAATAATAATAAAATCTCCTTTGCTCAAGACTTCCCAATACAAATAAGACAAGCATGGCAACTACTATCTCCATACTGCAGATTCCTAATAGAAAAAAAAATGAAATTCCAGATGAAATATCCAAATCAGTTAATCTTCTACATCAAAGAGGTTAAATACATGGTCACTAACCCCAAAGAGGCAAAAGAGACATTCCTGGCCATTTTCAAGCAAATTCCACCTTCAGAAATGAAATAAATCAACAAAAAACGATAAACAACCCTTGGGTGAAGAAACTACCCCATTCATGAGTACTCTAGCTGGAATCCAACTCTGAAAGCTTCTCCTTGCTGTCTAGGCCCTTAAATTCATGATGTGAGCCATGAGGAATACAGAAAAAGGAAGTACAGCCTGGGTAGGAACTAAAAATCAATTGCCATTTCCGATGCACAAATATAGGAAGGAATCACATCCTGGGACATTGGTCCGCAAAATCAGTCCCCCTACGATTTTGAAGGCTCCATTAAGAACAGTCAGACAAAATGGATCTCAGCAAGCTCCAAAAGATTTTACTGCCTGAAACACTAAAATTGATCTGCACCAGCTAAAAGAAGAAAGCTGCACCATATATGTCAACCAACCTGCAAGAAAAACCTTGAAGAAATAAGGTACTGTTGAACTGAACCATTCACTAAAACAGTACACCCACTACTGTGAAGGTGAATGAAAATCCAGCCTTAAATAATAGGCAAGAAATAAACTATCAGAAACAGGCTAGCTCATAGATTAATATTAGGGAAAACATGGAAAAAAATGTTAAATGCTTTATGTAAATACTAGAAATGTGTTAAAAGATCCTGGAGAGAAGTAATCTCAGGAAAATAGTAAAATAACCTAACAATCTTGGGATAATGTAAATATAGCCTTAATATGCTAACTATAGCAGAAGGACTGTTTGGCTAAGCTGTTTTTTTTTCTCTATGTATATACTTCCTACCCCTGATAAATAGGTGCCAAGTATATATTTTATAACCCACACAGATTGATGTGGAAAAACATTACAGGCACCAAAGAAGGCCGAAATCTGAATAAATAAAGGGGAGGAAAAAAGAAGCCAAATGAAAGAAAAATGTAAAAATGACAAGACTGATTGTTTAACAATATTACTATGGTACATATATTGCTATAATTTACTGAGGAATGTATATTAATATGCTGTTTTAAAAAATACTATTAGAAAGAATTAGTCTCAAGAGAAAAACAATACATGCTGTACCTTAAATGCAATACCATAATTGTATAAATAGTATGTTGGAAGAGGCTAGGGACATTAAGTAGCAGTGTTTGTTGAGGAAACTAGTATGTTCAGCTTTGTCTGCATTGTATATAGTAATACAGGAGGGAATACTATGAGTTAAATCTATATCTAAAAAGAAAACACATTCCAAGATTAGATGTAAAGGTAAACCATATAACGAACCTTCATCCTCCCCCAATTATTCCTGGTCCAGGGATATAGTGGTTAGGCACAGAGTAGGGATGGGGATAAATAGATGCTTTCCTAAACCATCACACAGTAACACATACAAAGATAACAAAACAAAACTAATATACATGACATGTCTAAGGAATACACCTAATGAATAAATGTGGGAAATAGAATCATGGAACATTAAAGGGCTCCAAAACAAGAAGAAAAGAAAACTATTCTAACACCTTACATTAAAAACCACAGCCAACCTCATACTAATACAAGAAACACACTTGACTGCAGAGCAATGGGCAGAAATTAGCAGAAAGAAATGGATAAGTCAAATCATAGCTTCAGAGGGGAAAACAAACAGTGCTGGGGTGGACATAATAATTAAAAAACAATTTAAAGAAAAAATACTTAAAACCAAAGCTGACAAGGAGGGAAGATGGTGTTACGTAACATTTACTAGTCCTACAAAACCAAAACCTATAATGGTACTTAATGTTTACACACCTTGTAATAGCCACCACTTTTGTTATATCATTATACCCAACCTTACACCAATTTAAAGATCACTACCTAGTGATTGGAGGTGACTGAAACACATATCAAAACCCAGAAAAGGATAAATCTAATCTGACCAAATCACATAATAAACAAGCCACATTAGCCCTTAATGAACTCAAACAAGATTTCAAACTATATGACCCTTTTAAATATGGGAACAGTGAAGATAAAACAGGGAAATTCACATTATATTTGCAATGCCACAAAATGTGGTTATGGTCTACTTCTTCTTAATCTCTGACATATTCATTAACATCGACCCAACAATAACTATACATACCAGGTTCTTCTCAGATCACTCCAAAATCAAATTGAACATTAACTGGGACAAAAAGATATATTTCGAGAATAGGGGTCATAATTATAGTCATTAAACCCTAATTTACTTTCCAAAATGGATGTAATAAAAGAAACAGAAGCAATACTAAAAATAGCTCTTACAAATATCACTAACTCCCAAGAACCAACTGGCATAGAATGGGCTGCAACCAAAGCACAAATTAGAGGATTATTTGTCAAAAAAGCAGCATACTATAAAAAAATACAACTGAAAGAGGAGCATACACTGAAAGGGAAAATAGAGCATCTTGAAAAAGAACTAATAAATAACCCCAAGAACCAAAAAGAAGCAGAACTTTTAAAACTGCAAAGGGATCTATATGTGTTAGAAACCAGGAACCTATCTTTTCATGAAGCCATAATATTAGCCACTTACACAGAAGAAGCTCAAATACCATCTAGAGCTCTGGCCAGAATTATCTCCCAACACAAAAATGCCTCCAATATATCAGAAATAAACTACAGAGACAAAAACTACACAAAAAATGAAGACATTATTAAAACATTTGAACAAATATACTCTCAAATATATGGAACACAAATACTACAAACCTCAAAGGAAGATAGAATTCTTTTCCTTCAAAAACTGAAATTCCCTAAACTAAATTTAGACCAACAAAAAAAACTAACTGAACCGATATCCATCAGTGAAATTAATACAACAATCAAACACTTAAAAGCGCATAAGGTTCTGGGTCCAGATGGACTCACATCAGAATTTTACAAAGCATTTTCCCCCTTGATATCCAAACTACTATACTATACACTGAATTACATAATAAACTATAAAATAAATGATATCCACTTTAATGCCATCTAAAACCATCTTTATATTAAAAGAACACACAGACCCCAAAAACCCCGACAGCTACAGTCCCATCTCCCTGTTAAATATAGATACTAAAATATTTACCTCTATGCTTGCAAACAGAATGAGAAATCTGATAGAGAAAATCAAAATCTTCTCTCCGGTCCAGCTGGTGAATCTGGGAATCTTGAGGCAATGTTATAACTGCCTCATGTACACAGACAACCCTCTCTTCCTCCCACATAACACAAATACTTGCGAGAGATGCAGCTATTTAGCCAAACTGGAGGCTGAGCTCTCTCAACTCAGGACTGGCAAGACCAGACAGGAGGAGAAGGCAACTACACACACCACAAAACCAGCCTCACATAATGCTACCACTCCACTGAATCAAACACATAAACACACAAAGACATACTCGGAGGCTCTGAGTAAAAATTTACCTAAACAGCAGAGGCCTCCAAAGCAGACACCCAAACAACTGCTACCTCAAGACACCCCACAAGCAACACATAAACCACAAAAGCAGTGTGCAAAGCAGTCACAGCCCTTAAGGCCAAATACAACACCAAACATACTTGTCATAGGTGACTCCATAGTCAGACACACTGACGTCCCACTCACCAGGCTGAACAAGGAGAGGGTCACAGTAAGCTGCCTATCGGGCGCTAGAATCCGCCACATAACACAAGCACTCGGGTCACTCCACGGCAAGTACAAATATGACACAGTCATTGTCCATGCTGGTGTGAACGACCTGAGACATACCTCCCTGGACTACATGAAAAGAGACATAGAGGAGCTCTCTGATTATGTAGCCCAGGCAGGTATGACCCTAACCCTGAGCAGTATCCTTCCTTCACCAAGAATGATGCCACAATATAGAGACAAGATGATCAGCTTTAACAATTGGCTTAATGTCTGGTGTCATTCAAAGGGGATCCAGTGTCTGTCTGCCTGGGATGACATGCTTGACAAGCCACGCTGCTTCGCAAGGGACGGCTTGCACCTGTCACCCTGGGATTCGGATATTGGCTAAGGCTCTTGCCACCCCATAGTGCCTTTTTAGGCAAGGCTCAAATTCTAAACCTACCACCCTAGAAAACAAAATGGGAAGAAACTGAGGGTAATGCTGCTCAATGCCAGAAGTCTAAATCTCAAAATGCATGCACTCGAGGCCCTTCTCAGTATGGAGAACATCGATGTCTGTGCTGTAACTGAAACCTGGTTCAAGGCTCCTGAGAGCACCCGGCACTATTAGGTTTTACCTCATATCATGCGTTCCGGCCCCAAAACCCGGACCACACCACAAAAGGAGGGGTGTATCCATATTCATAAAGGATACCCACACCTCCAGGTTGGTGGCAATGCACGAAGCTTCGAAACCATCCAGGTGCAACTAACCATAGGCAAAACTGCTCTACAAATTGTAGCATGCTACAGGCCACCCTCTCAAACTCAGGAACCCCACACAGCCTTCCTGAAGACACTGGAGGGTATAAATGTATCTCCAAACACCATCATATTGGGTGACTTCAACTACCCGAATATAGACTGGGAACATTACTCAAGCCCTAACTTTCTAGCCCAACGGTTCCTGGAGTTCATAAATTCAAATGCCATGGAACAGCTAGTCACTGTTCCCACGAGAGGAGAAAATATACTAGATCTCATTGTCACAAACATGGGGACAAAATGCTCCACACCGGAAGTATATCCCTCATTGGTGAGATCTGATCATAAACTAATCTCACTGGAAATCCACATCCCGCCCCCACCCCAAACAAAAAAGACCATAGTGAAGAACTTCTCTAAAGCAAACTTCACACTACTCAAGACTGGTGTGGTATCCTTCAAGGCCCCTGAGCCAGTGGAAACCACAACCCAAGCTGCGAAGCCCTTACAAATGCCTTCTATGAACACCTCCAGGACTGCATGGATCAGGCAATCCCAAATAAAACCAAGACTCTTTCCACAAAGGGCAAACATCCAGTCTGGTGGACCCCAGCCATTAACAAACTTTACAATAAGAGGAGAAAGCTATTACATGATAGAACAAAATCCATAAAAGGGAAGTCACCCCTGATCATTATTAGTAAAAAAATATGAGCACTCATAAAATCAACTAAGGCCAATTTTGAGAGAAAAATTGCCATGGATTCAAAGGACAATCATAAGGCCTTTTTCAGCTATGTTAGGAACCTGGGTGGAAACTCCCAGATATGCTCAGAATTAGTCCAAAATGATACAAAAATCACTGAACCCACAGACATTGCCAACATACTGGCAGACAGGTTCAATGCAAACTTGACCCCCCTCCCCCGCTAAAGGAGAGATAACTATCCCAGCCGAGTGTAGCCTCCCGGACATCTCAAATGCGCAGGTGAAAGCTGCTCTCTCTAAAGCTAAAAACACAGCATCAATGGGACCGGATGGTGTCCCCGGCTGTGTGCTACACGAGCTAAATGAGGAATTAAACCCGCACATAAGGCAGCTGTTTAATCTCAGCCTTACCACAGGATACGTGCCCAAGGAGTGGCGTGACGGCAACTGTTGTCCCACTCCACAAAGGCGGCCTCACGGACCCTGGTAATTACCGCCCCATAAGCTTAACAAGTCTAGTCTGCAAAGCTATGGAGAGGATCATAATGGAGCTCATAAACAAAGATATAGGGGACTTGCAGACATTGGACCCGACCCAGTTTGGCTTTGTCAAGGGAAGATCATGCCTTTTGAACTTGGTCGACTTCTTCGAAACACTCACCAAGGCCATTGATGAGGGAAAGGCAGTCCATACAGCCTACCTTGACCTTGCAAAGGCTTTCGACACAATACCCCACTCGGGTATTGTAGAAAAACTTACCAGCTTAAATGTAAACCCATATGTCACAAGATGGGTTGCAAACTAGCTTAAGGACAGAACCCACAGGGTTAGAGTTGCTGGCGCTGTGTCAGACTCCAAGCCGGTCACAAGTGGTGTCCCACAGGGCTCGGTCCTTGGCCCACTAAAGTTTGGCATCTACTTCCCAGAAGTAAAGGCCTACTTAGGAGGACTTTGACAGACAAAGTTTGCAGACGACTGCAAACTGGGCCATAGTGGAAAGTGCATCAGACACGGATATCCTTCAGAAGGGACTCACGGAAACAGATAGCTGGTGCCAGAGCCATGGCCTGAAGTTAAACGCCAAAAATGTATAGTCATACCCTTCGGGAAAAACAAGGTAACCCCAAGCTACCATATAGGTGGCAATCCACTAAGCACAGAAGAGGTTATCAGGGACCTGGGGACCCAGGTTGACAGTGGCCTTTCTTTTGACACTCACATTGCTAAAGTGGTTAGAAAGACCTTCTACATTGCCCACCTGATCATGAAGGGATTCACATCCAGATCTAGTGAGGTTATTGTTCCCCTGTACTCTTCACTTATCAGACCAATGATCGAGTACAATGCCCCATTCGGGATGTATCTCACCCGACATCTGCAGCAATTGGAGAGACCCCAAAAGTTCCTCACCAAAAGGATAAAGGGACTCCAAAATCTGTCATATGCTGCCAGATTGAAGAAACTCCAGCTCTATTCAGTCGCATACCGTCTGCTCAGAGGTGACATGTGCCTGACATACAAGGCCATGTCCAACCCGGAATTAATGGACATGCTCCACCTCAAAAATCCAAATCCACCAAAACCACTAGAGCAAGCGACTTAAACCTTAGCACGGATATAAATAGGATGTGCTGGAGGGATAGATTTATCACTCAGAGACTCCCTATGCTGTGGAATAAAATCCCGGTCCATGTGAGGCAGAGCACCTCGCTGACTCTGTTCAAGAGAAATCTAGACCTGTGGATGGGAGATCGTAGGTTTACCCCGGGAATCATCTCTGTGTCACTGCTGGACAGAGGCACAACAAACTAATGGGCACAGTATTTTTTCATATAAGGGGTGGCGTAAGCCACAAAAATTTGGGCTAGGCTTATAAATGCCTTAGGGCAGATAGCCTAGTATAAACCTATGAACCTATGAACCTATGAATCTCCCTAAAACAATCTGGTTTACACCACATAGAAAGACTAGTGACAATACATTAACATTAGATGCACTAATATCCTACACTAACCGATACAATATCAACATCTAGACAATGGCAGTGGATGCCCACAAGGGATTTGATAGGGTTAACCTGGAATTCTTACTCCAAACACTACCCTACTTTAATATACCCAATATCTTCATTTGGATCATCCATACTCTCTATAGCAACCCATACACATCTCTATATATAAATAAAACTTAGTCAAATAGGATTCTAATAAAAAATGAAACAAGACAAGGATGCCCATTATCACCCTTCCTGTTTAACCTATACCTAGAACCACTCTTTCTACACATTAAACAAAACACATACCACAATCCTCCATCAATACACAACTTCAAAATATACCTCACTGCATTTGCGGATGATCTGAACATATACTGCACTACACCAAATTCAGATATAAACAAAATAATAGCTGCAACTGAGCATTTCTCAACTATGTCTAGCTACAAACTAAACTTCAATAAAACTAATATTTTCCCCCTAAAAACACCCAAACTCATCTCACTAATACCATTGTTAAACACAATAAAAATAAAAGAAGAAACTGAATATCTGGGAATCACCTTTTTCCAGAATAAAAAAGACTTCTACCAACACAACGTAAACCTTAAATGGCTATACATAATGCAAGACTGAAAAAGATGGAACAACCTAAAACTACCATTCTTGGCCAAAGTATCAATAATCAAAATTAACATTTTACTTAGACTAATGTATATATTCATGACATCACAGACAATAATACATAATAAGTTCTTCAAACAATGCATACCTTCCTAGCAAAATGTATATGGGAACCCAAAAAAAAACCAGAATCTTCTATCCAAAATTAACACTCCCAAAAATAAAGGAGGACTAAATTTACCAGATTTTAAAATGTGCTACTTGATCATTAACATTAACAGAATATTAAGAATAGCTGAGCATAACCCGTCAATGGAAAATTGGTCTCCTCTTTGGGTGACAATCTATTATACATATATTAAAGCTCTAGGTTTCAATCGCAAAGCACTTCCATTCCTGAATCAGAAAGAAATACAAACTTATAACATTATAGAGCCCTTAAAACATTCTATCAACTTAGTGCAAAAACTCTTTCAATTCTTGAACCTTGAACAAGCCATGACAATACTGCAACCCCTTCATAAAAACCCAAATTTAAAAATAAACAATAAGATGCTGGACTTAGTCCCTTTTCCCAGACTGAAAGATAAATCAATCCAAGATATTTATCCTTACTGTAACTGCTCAATACAAAAAATGAGGACCAACTTAAACCTCCCTAAATCACACATTAATAATCCTAAGACAAATCAAAGAACTGTGTTCCAGTTACCTCCAAAATGCTACTATGACCAATAGTGACATAGAAACGTGTAGCAGGTTTTGGAAAACTATTATCACAACAAAGAAAACTATTACTAATTCATATAAAATGATAAATGAAATCAAATACCAGAAAGACCTCCTCTTCTCTAACTACTGGAGAAAAATTAAACCATCCATAGATGATCAGCAGATAAGCCAGGCAATCAATCTAACACTGAAGATTATACCCCTCAAAATGTTAGCATACACTCAGCTCATGATCAATAATAATGCATATTTTACACCTGCAATCCTACACAAATTTAACACATCAAAATCACCTTTCACCACACACTGTAAGGACTGGATAGCTGACTTAATCCATGTATTTTGGAGCTGTAAATGTGTCTATAAACTCTGGAACTCTCTCAAGGTACAATTACAAAAAATGGGTTATCAAACATCAACATTAACTTGGGAATTCACTCTATTACACATTCTCCCACTTAACATACCAAGAAAACAAACAAATACACTTTTAACAATCGTCCTACTAAGGAAACTGTACATAGCTTTTAAATGGCTAGATACAATAAATATCTCTTGGGAGGGTTTTAAACAAGTAGCTATACAACACCTTTTAGCTCATAAAATAGTAATAGATAAAAGAAACAATAACATGAACTCCAGAGAAATTTGGGAACAAACCTTTAATATCATATTAGCATAATTCATCACACAGCAACTTAGAAATGCACTCTAATGGAACCAAAGAACACATACAAGTTCAGATATTAAATAATAACTTGGATATTACGAATGTATATACTGTCTGTATACCTGTGGAATTAATAGTGAAAGCATCTATGTACATAGTGTAAATAGATATGTTGTACAACCTATATCCTGTGGTATTGACATCAATGTATAACATATATATATATATATATATATATATATATATATACGGTCATGTTGTAAGATGGTTTTTATCTGTAACATTTATTAATGTAAAAAGAAAAAGAAAAATTACTTGAAAAAAAAACAAACTGTGTACTACATCTGTCAATGTGTTGGCTGCTGTTTTTGAGATTGCTTCTTGGTAACATTTTACAGTCTTACTTCAGTTATTTGTTTTTGCATCACTTTTCATTCTCTGGAGAGTAGGCTATGGAATGTATCTGATCCTGCTAACATATGTTACCAGCTGCTTTGTGCTGTCAGAACGGTCTCACGAGAAACTTCAAGGGACTTCCATGGAAATTACTTCTTTGAGAAGTTTGCCTGTGACTTTTAGAAAACTTGTCAGGTTATAAAGTGCTGTAGTTCCTCATTGGTTGTTGTTAGGGTTGGGATTGATGCATTTGGTACAGTTGTATACTTCAGTGGGTTGGTTTATTAGGGTCTATATTTGATCAACAAACACTTAAATGTTCAAATCTGTAAAGGTCGACCTTTACAGATCAAACATTTAAATGTTTGAAAATCTTTAAAAAAAATGAAGTAATAAAAACAAAAAACAAAGGGTGTAAGCAGGGGGGCAAGCACCTCTGCACCTCCCACAGGGGGGCTGCACCCCCTTACTTAAATATATCAACTCCAAGATCACGCTACAGTGTAGTGAAGGGGAAATATTCCGATTCTGCACTATAGTGCACTGATGTGCGATCTTGGAGTAGGTATATTTAAGTAGCGAGAGGTGTGGGGGGCTAAACCCCTTTTGTGTAATTTTGTTTTGTTTGTTTTTATTACATTTTCAAACATTTAAATGTTCAATCTCTAAAGATCGACCTTTAGAGATTTGAACATTTAAACGTTTGTTGATGTAATATAGACCCGTTTATTATAATAGCAGTAAGTCAAAAGGAAGGGGTGTACAGCCACTGCCAGATGTATCACTGTTTATGCAGCTGAAAAACAGGTAAGAAACTTTTAATTACATTATGTCTTTATATTAGTGTATTTTGACAAGCATTTGTGTGCTTCAGATATATGATAGTGATCTTTTTTTGCAGATAATGGATATAGGGAACTTCCGACAAATGTCTGTTTGGAGTTTGCATGTTCTCCCTGTGTCTCCATGGGGTTTCTCCCATATCTGAAAAACATGCTGAGGATTTCCATCTCAAACTAACCAATGAATGGAGCTGTGGGCAGCAGCACAAACTGTACATGGTGCCCTATAGGAGGAAGAGTTGTACAGACCAACCGCTTTGGCCATCTACTGTGGTGGGCAGTATCCTCAAAATAGTAGAACACGGATCACAGACTGCGCACTGTGGCAGGGCTAGCCACTCAACAATGTAAAATATGTCTCTAGGTGATTCAGTCATGTTGATTAATTTTGCCAAAAATGGGCATGGGAAGTTACTAGTGATAAGTGGGTTGAGAACCCAGCCTACTCTGACCTACACCAGGGAATCTTGCTAACAGTAGGAGGGATATATGTGCCTCTATTGGCCAGTGTGTGCCCACTATAAAGCCCAGTAGCCCTGGGTCAATAGGCTACTGGCTGGCCAGTGTCTAGTTGCCCAACTTGTATTACCTGGAATAGCTCTGTTGAGCAAAAGCTGGAGGTAAAACCAACCAACCTGCCAAACATGAACTGAGAATTGCTACATTTAATGTAGGTTCACTGACAGGATGCAGCTTGGAAGTGGATGACATGATGATACAGAGGAGGCTGGACATCCTATGTATCCAAGAGATGAGATGAAAGGGCAGTGCAGCAAAGCCACTTGGCTTGGGATCCAGAGTCTACTACTCAGGTGGAGGGCAGACTAGAAATGGTGTAGAAATTGTGTTGAGAGAGAGGCTTCAGAAGGCAGTAAGGGATATCATCAGAATTAATGACAGACTCATGGCAGTCAGACTCCAGTGTAATGATAGGGCAGTATTCATAATCTCAGCCTATGCAGGGTTGTGATAGTGAGGAAAAGACTGCATTCAGACAGCAGTTGCAGGAACTACTAGAGAAAGCAGGACAACATGAATTGGTGTTGATAATTGGTGACTTGATTGCACATATTGGGACAGACAGAACAGGATCTGAGGACGGCCTGGGTCCACAGGGTTGGGGCAACAGGAAAAAAGAAGGAGAAGCTATTCTAGACTTCTGTCTGGTAAATGGCTTGATAGTAGCTAACAGATGGTTCAGGAAGTGAGACAGTCACAAGATCACATACAAGAGTAGTCAACACGCAATTTAGGTAGACTTCCTGCTAGTAAGGAAAAGGCACTGGGGTAGAATCCATGACTATTAAGTCATCACCCAATGAAATAGTTGGCCCACAGCATAAACCACTAGTTGCCACAATCAGTTGCAAGCAGTGGTCAGAGAAGGCTTTAAAGTCACAGAGACCGGGCTGAAGACCTGGAAGTTGACTGGAGAGAAAGTACAACAGTTCAAGGAATTACTCAGGGCTCTAGCACCCCAAGAAGAGGAGGAAATAGGTGGAGTTCAAGAAGAATGGCAGTGCCTAAAAACAGCATGTGTTAGGACTACAGAAAAGATATGTGGCCAAGCGAGGCATGGAAATAAGGTACATAAGGAAAGCTGGTGGAGGCATGCAGAAGGTCAGGAAGTCATCAAAAGAAAGAAGGAGTGCAGGAAGACGTGGGAGACAGAAAAGACTGACCAGGCTAGGAAGGTCTACTGGTCGGCTAACAAAGACACTAAGAAATAAGTTGCCATAGCAAAGAATAGGGCATTTGAGGCACTGTACCAACTTCTGGAAAGTGACTCAGTAAGGGGCACAAAGAAACTATATCAGGCTGCAAGGCAAAGACAGAAAGATAAAGAAGATAGTCAGACACCCTTCATAAGGGATGCCAGCAACAAGAGGACACCAAAGGCAGATGGAAGGAGTATTTCCAGCAGCTTCTGAATGAAGATAACCCCACAGAAGCTGTACTGCCCCAGAAACAACCTACAATGAGAGAAGAAGAGGAGCCCACCCTAGAAGAAGTAAGAACAGCACTAAGGAAGATGAAGTCAGGGAAAGCAACAGGCTCAGATGGGGTCACAGCAGATATGATAAAGATGCTGGGTGACATAGGGGAGAAATGGCTGCTGAGGGTACTAATAGCAGTGTGGAGAGAAAGGCATATCCCAGATGACTGAAGAATAAGTATGCACCATGCCAATGTACAAGGACAAAGGGAACATCCACAACAGTGGACAGTACAAAGGCATCAAACTCCTATCACCTTGCATGAAAGTTCTGGAAAGGGTGATTGATGAATGGATAAGCAGAGTAGTAGAATGTAAGATGGGAGATGAGGATTTTGGATTCAGATCAGGATGCAACACAATTGACCCGATGTTTGCATTAAGACAGCTACTTGAGAAGAAGCTAGAGATGAGGAGAGAGTCCAACTGGGCATTCCTAGACTTGGAGAAAGCATATGACAAGGTTCCAAGAAAGCTGATCTGGGCAGTACTCTGGTGGTTTGAAGTCCCAGAAACACTGACAGAATTAGTGCAGGCTATATACAAGGACTAAATGACTCAAGTATGAACAGTGTTCAGTCTCACAGAGGGGTTCCCAGTGGGAGTGGATGTACATCAGGGTTCAGCTCTGAGTCCAGTGCTGTTCATACTGGTGATGGACTGCATTAACAAACAGGTTGAAGGGGATGGATCAGCAAAGCTGCTGTATGCAGATGATGTGGCAGTACAGGCAGACTCTGAGCTAGAACTTCAGCAAAGGATAGGAGAATGGAATGCAAATATAAAGGCACAGAGAATGAAACTAAGCACAGATAAGATGTTGGTCTTCTTCTTCTTTCGGCTTTTCCCAGTCAGGGGTCACCACAGTGGATCAGCTGTCTGCTCATGATTGGCAGTGGAGTTTTACGGTGTTGAGTTGCCAGCCCGGCACCCAACCTTCCACAGAAGGTGTACACATGCACACACTCACATCTAGGGCCAATTTGGAGTGTCCAATCCACCTACAGCATGTCTTTGGAATGTGGGAGGGAACAAGAGCACCTGGAGGAAACCCACTTGACCACAGGGAAGACATGCGAAGACATGCAGACTCAGCACAGAAGGCACCCCAGCCGAGAATCAAACCGGAGAACCTCCTGCTGTGAGGTGGCAATGCTAACCGCTGCACCACTGCAGCCGCCCACAGATAAGATGGTGGTAATGGCAGCAAATTGGGGAAATCAGAACAAGAGGGGCTGCAGCCAACTGGCATAGAGTATCAGGTGTAGTCTATGACAGAAGATTGCCAAGGAAGCTGAAAAGTAAGGTGTACAAGACAGTGGTATGACCAGTACTACTGTAGGGTACAGAAACCTGGGCAGTAAAGGCAGAACAGTTGAAGAAGCTAGAGGTAATGGAAATTAAGTGCCTGAGAAAGGTGGTAGGATGCACACTGTGGGACAGATGAAGAAATGAGGACATAAGGGCAGAAGCCAAAGTAGCAACAATTGCAGAAAAGATCAAAGAGAACAGATTATGGAGGTTTGGACACATGTAGAAAAGCAGAAGATAATCTGGTGAGGAAGATTTGGAGCAGACAGGAAGAAGGTAAGAGGAAGCGAGGACATCCAGCAAAGAGGTGGATGGATTGTGTGAAAGAAGATCTGCCACAGTCAGGCATAAGTGTTAAAGAAAGCAGGAGTGGTGCACTGAATTGAGAGAGTTGGCGACAGTTAACATGAGAAAAATGGGAAAGGGGGGGCTAATGATGATGATGATGATGATAGGGACTTTCCAAACTCTAGACCCCATGCAAATTAATTTTGTGAAAGGTAGATCATGCCTGCTCAACCTGGTTGACTTCTTTGAATCAGTCACCAAAGCTGTATATGATGGCAAGGCAGTTCATACAGCCTACCTTGATCTAGCCAAGGCCTTTGATACCATTCTCCACTCAGGAATTATTGATAAACTCACTAGACTAGGCATCAACCCCTGTATCATTAGGTGGGTTGCAAATTGGCTCACAGATAGAACACACAGTGTGAAAGTAGTGGACTCCAAGTCAGACTGCCGACCAGTCACTAGTGGAATCCCACAAGGATCAGTCCTGGGTCCTCTCCTGTTTGGCATCTACTTCTCAGAAGTCCAGACCAACACAGAAGGACTCTGGCTGATCAAGTTCGCAGATGACTGCAAGATGGGAGCCATTATTAACTCCCCAAGTGATGTAGACATCCTACAGAAAAAGTAGGGTGAATGAAGTGGATTCCATTATACATTCTTCAGATAATTTTAATATTTTTAATTATACTTATGTAGTGATTAATGACACGTTTTTTAAGTTGTTTACTAAAGGGTTTACCTTTGTGCCACAAAAGATACCTACCATGGATAATATTCTACTGGATGTCAAACTATTTACTAGAAAACTGAATTTTTCAGCTATTTTTAAAGAGGGTGGATTTTATAATGGACAAGGGAACTTACAAAGACGGACTATTTATAACCCACCACTGCAACATGATATTTTGAGTTTTGAGAATGTTCTCACCAATCAAATTAGAAGTAACTATTTTCAGAATTATAGGAGAAAAGGTAGCAATTTAACAGAGGAGGAAAATCAGCTTATTAATGAACTTAGAAGTAATAGTAAAATTAGAGTGATGAAACCCGATAAGGGTGGGGGTATGGTCCTGATGGACCAGTGGGATTATACCAGAAAAATGTTGGATATTTTGAACAACAGCAATAGTTATACAGTTGCTTCCAAGAATGAAATCAATATTTCATACCAGAAAACAGACTATTTCTTGAATGACAATTTGTTACAGGGGCTTATTAATAGAGACCTTTATGAATTTTTAAAAGATAGTAAACCAGTGATTCCCACTATTTTTGGTATACCCAAAACACATAAAAATGTGCATGATCCTCCCATGAGACCAATTGTATTATCACGTGGTTCTAAGACACAACCCCTGGCAATATATATTGATACAAAATTAAAAGGCTACCATTTAAAATATCAACATATTTTAATTGATTTGTGGGATTTTTTAAGGAAGATAAATAAAATGAATTATGATGAAAGAGCCATTTTTATTACTACTGATGTCAAAGATTTATTTATGGTTATACCCCATTGTATTGGACTAGAATGGTTTGAAAAAATACTTGTTGAAATGGATTTTTTGGTGCCGGATTAATTTAGGATTATATTAGAAAATATGGAACTGGTACTTAAGAATAATTATATATTTTTTCGGGGTGATTATTATCACCAAGTTGAAGGTGTAGCTATGGGGGCAGCATGTGCCCCCATATATGCTAATATTATTATGCTATATTGGGAGAGAAATTACGTGTTTATATCTGAATATTTTCAACATATTAATAGTTACTATAGATTTTTGGATGACATACTTATTGTATGGACAGGTCCAGAATATACTATTAGTGAATTCATTGATTATATTAACCAAAGCACCTCATTTCTTAAGTTTACCCATGAAATTAATCAAGAAGTAATGCACTATCTTGATGTACAAATATTTAAGGACAAGGCTGCAAAAAGTTATAAGCCCACCATCTACTGGAAAGAGAACTTCTCCAATGCATATCTCCATTTTGAGAGTGACGACCCAATGCAACTAAAAAAGAATGTTGTGAAGGGACAGATGATTCGGATTTCTAGAATGATGACAGAGTATGATACTTTTTTGAAGGAATTAGACATGTTAGAAAATATGTTTTATGAAAGGGGGTATCCACAAACATTAATCGATAACATTAAACAGTTTGGGTAGAAAGAAGGGGCACTAAATATACCCCGTTGCTTGGATTGGACAATGACCCCAGGGAAAATGTGTATACTAATAATACAGAAATGAGTCGTGATAAGAATATTGCAAATATAATGACCATTCCATACATGACATTAACTTATTTCAAAAATATGGGGTGGCTTAAAAAATGCATTAATGATACATGGAATATGTTCAAATCCATACCCACAAGAGTGACCGTGTTTCAAAACAAATTAACTTATAGTTATAGGAGAAATGATAACCTAAAAAATATTCTAGAAAAGGGAAAAGAAAGTCAGTTTGATAAAAAGGATAGTAATACAAGCAATAAAAGGGGTACATTTAGATGTGGTAGATGTCCCCAATGTCCCTTTATTGCACGAGAGAAGTCTTTGAAACTCCCTAGTTTAAGAACAATTTTAAAAGCCAAGTTATATAATAGTTGTTATACTAAGGGGGTAGTATATGTAGCTTATTGTAAATTTTGTTGGTGTTATTATATCGGAAAAATGGAAAGACATCTAAGGAGGCGGATATACGAACACATAAGGGATATAAACTGTAAAAATGAGAATAATGCACTTTATAGACATTCGCTTGTATGTCCAAATGCCAATTTCAAGTTCTGGGTTCTGGAGTTAGTGGAACTCCTAGACAGAGGTGGTGATTGGGAAACCAGACTTGTATATAGGGAGATGGTATGGCAATTAAATTAGATGCATGCAGTGGTAAGTGTCTTAATGATAACATATCAATAGTACCAGCCTTAAAATTGCTGGCACTTGACCCTAAAAAAGCATATAAAGGTGTATAACATAAAACAAGGGTCACATTTATACCCTTAGAATTTTGTCTATATTTTTGTTTCTTATTTACAACTTAGTATATATATGTGTATATATATATATATATATATATATATATATATATATATCTATATACACTTTTGACAATAAGATTTCATTATTTATGAATTTGTGAATTTTATGAATTTTATAGATTTAGAATATCATATCACATATTACTATCATATATTAATATTAACTTTCATATACATATATATTTTATATTTTTATATTCATATTTATACTGGTTTGTAAACTTTTTATAATATTTTTTATAATATTTATTAACTTGTACATAATTGATTGGGCCACATATATATTCATCTATTTACTTATTTAGGTTCATTTGATAAAGTCCAGTAGTAATAGATATTTATAGTGTAGGTATCTAGTAAGTGGAGTGGATGTCCCATGATTTTGCATAAGTTTGTATATTTCTTTAAGGAACTGGAGTGATAAATAATTATTTAATTGTATTAATTATGTTAATCAGTGTACGGTGAGTGCATATAAAAGTGGTGCAAACATTTCAGTGTTGATTCTGATGAGGTCTCTGGTGAGGAGACGAAAGCGCTCAATCGGAAATTTGTGTTTTGCTTGTAGTTTGGAATAAATCAACAATTTTATTTTATTTACTTCATTTTGCTTCGAGTTATTTATGAGTTCAATTTGAATTATTGGTGGTAACATACATAATTGTGGACTGCCTTTATTGATTCAAGCAGCTGGAATACGTTCAAGTGTTAGTGTTTTTAGTTTTTTGTGTGCATCCTACAGAAAAGCCTCACTGAGACCAATGACTGGTGTTGAAACCATGGCCTTAATTTAATGCCAAAAAAAATGCATCATCTTCCGCTTTGGGGAAAAACTCAGTTCCCACTAATTACCACATTGATGGGTGCCCACTGAACACTAAAGGCATTATAAGAGATCTGGAGACACAGGTTGACAGCAACCTCTCCTTCGACCACCACATTCCCACCATGGTCAGAAAGTCCTTCTATGTGGCACATCTCATTAACAAGGGTTTTGCATCCAGGAAGAAAGAGACCATCATCTCTCACTACTCTTCTCTCATTAGGCCAGTCATCAAGTATAATGCCCCATTTGGCATGTACCTCACTAGACACATGCAACAGCTGGAAAGGCCATAAAAGTACCTCATGAAGAAAATCCTAGTCCTTAAACATATATCCTAAATGGGCAGACTCAAAAACCTCCATCTATTCTCTGTCTCATATCGTCTACTAAGAGGCGATCTCTGCTTGACTTACAAAGCCATGTCTGACCCAGCTCTATTAGAAATGCTACATGTAAAGAAATCCCAATCCCTCCACACCACACACTCCAGAGACCTTAACCTCATCACCACAATTAACAGAACATGCTGGAGGGACAGGTTCATAGCCCAGAGACTGCCCATGCTCTGGGATAGACTTCCTGTACATGTCAAGCAGAGTACCTCACTGGCTGTCTTCAAGAGAAATCTTGATGAGTGGATGGAAAATAGAAAGTTCACCCCGGGGATTACTCCAGTGGCTCTACTTGATAGAGGCAATGGGAACTAAAGTTGGGTGGTGCAATGCCAGGGCACATCTTTGGGTTAGGCTTGTAAAGGCTCCATGGCCATTAGCCTAGTACACACCTATGAACCTGTATATTTATCAGTCCAAGTTTTTCTACTCATATTGCAAAAGAGACTGAGATCTCCTGAGCAGGTGTTGATGGCACCAGTGAACTTGTGACTGTGCAGTAGGTCTGACATGATAGGGTCTGTTGAGAGTCTGTACACAATGCAAACACCACACCTCAGTTTCTGTATGATACTGAAAAGAGGTACAAGGCTTTGAGATTGTCAGAGTAATTTATTATTTAGGCTGTTGATTTTCTTAAAAGGAATTATGGCCATTCAGGTTTTGTCAAATGTTTTGACTGTTACATACAAAAGGGGACATCATACTCAATAATAATAAACCACATCCATGGACTTGGATGCCATACCCTTAGTGAGTAATAAAAAAAGGTTTTTCTTATAGTAGTGAATATGTGGTGATCAAAAGGAAGTTCATTGTTTACAGAGTTTCTCAGGACGGCAACTACTTAATTTTCAGGGATGTGTTGTCAATGTGATAATTACATGGGACTTCCTGAAGGGTATTATTATACATTTCTTACCACTTAGTTTTAGTCTATTGTCTTGACACCCAGATATTGGTTTGAGTAAGACCTTCTTGGAGGATCTTGGTATCCTGCTAAGACTTTACAATGGTGCCAAGTTAGGGATTAACATTTAGCTGGGATAATTTATCTATGACACCTGAGTGTGGAGTGGTGTTAAACACCTTTGTGAGTTCTAGATATGCAGTGTGTACTCATTTGCCCTCATCCAATGCTTCAGTAACCTTCTCAAAGACATCAACCATGCAAAGTAGTCAGTTTCTGCCCTTGACAAATCCAAACTGACTTAGATGAAGAGTTCATAGGTTACCTACATCCTTATTTATTCATTCCATAATGGTCATCTCCATAGCCTTACAGATGAGGATGATTAGACATTTGTGTCTAGAATTTACTGAGTCTGTTGTCTCCCCTCCCCACCTTTATGCAAAAGGATGACAATTGCTGTCCTCATTTTTCTTGCACAAAACCTGTTTGGAGGCTATAGTTGAATAGCCTCTGTGGGGAGTCTGAAAGGTCCTGTTTATGGCTGGCCAGTAAGTAGCCCAGTAGGTTTATGGCTGGCCAGTAAGTAGCCCAGCATGTTATCTGGCTCTAAAAAAACAGTGTTATTAGCTTTGGACAGCATCTTGAAGACTTGTTCATGGGACATTTGGGGAGGGAGTGTAGATGCAAGTATAAGATCTGGGAATGTAGGAGGGGAGAGGGGATTGAAGTTAGAGCTAAATTATCCATTAGTTGACTGGCTATGTTCTCTGGGTCTGAGTGTGTGATTTCATTTGCAGTTAGCTCTATATCATGCTGTGTGTTATTTCTAAGGTTTCTAACACAGGTAAAGAAGGCTTTGTAATTGTCCTTTGCCTGGGTGGATGTTTTTACCTCATATCTGGCTTTGGTTGATTTGATTTAGATCAGGAGTTCCCTGTTAAGTTTAGCTAGATATTTTTTACATTATGACAGTTATTACATGCAATGTTTCTTTTTTCTTTGATATAGATTCTGCTTATATTCAGATTCCATCATAGGTGTTTATTTTTGTCACTTTTTATAGGTTTATAGATAAGCACTAGACTAGCTTCCCTCACAAGGCATTTTAAGTCTAGCTAGCTTCAAAGGTGGGAATCAAATCCTGTACTTTATGTACATGAGTTGTACACCTTACCATTTTGTCATCAAAATATCACCTCTTAGTTGAAGTGTACACATTGGATCTGTTCGATAAACTAGTCCAGCTTGTTAGTATTTGCTGGGTCACACATATAAAATACACATTGTTGGATTCAAACTCCTGCCTACCTATGTCTACATTCTATAGAACAGTGTATTAACTGTTGACCCCAAAGAAGACTTCTACTGTACTTTGAAGAAGGACAGATACATCAATGCAGCTATTCACATGTGTGTAGAATTTAGCAGCAAAGTAGTCCACATAATCAGTGGATTATCAAGTTGGAAGGGGATGCTGATTTCAGCCAGTTATCACTTAGTTTCAGGAGATTAGTTTTGTCATAATCTCTGAATAAGCAATTGAAGGATGCTTCTGGCTTCAGTTTTATTGTAAATGTGACTAATTTGTGGCCTGATTTGATGAGGAAGGGAGTTACAATTGGCAGGGAGTAGAGCTGTCCCGTGTTGGTGAGGGCTAAGTCCAGGATTTTAGTGCCCTAGTTGGGGAAGTGGACTAACTGGTACAGAGAGTCCGTATTCATGAAGACCAGAAATCTTTAGGCATATGCATTAGAGGATGCACAGGTCTCCCAGTTAATGCAGGGGTAGTTTAAATCCCCTAGGATAATGGTGTTTGTCTTAATGCATAGGAAATCCATGCTAGTTAGGTAGGAGTTATGGACTGAGTGACATTTGGGGAGGTCCCATAGTTAT
The DNA here is from genome assembly GCF_019279795.1 of Protopterus annectens. Taxonomy (NCBI): domain Eukaryota; kingdom Metazoa; phylum Chordata; order Ceratodontiformes; family Protopteridae; genus Protopterus; species Protopterus annectens. Next base: position 1,763,074,839 of record NC_056731.1, read on the forward strand.
CCATAATGTGATAAGGATCTTGCTAATGGTAAGCTGGATGTGGAGGAGTTCCAGATCATAATATTGTCAAACTAGTGCGGAGGTGATGTGTTGTTTTACAAACATGAAGGCACTAAAACCTTTAGTGTTTTGATCTTGGGTGGTGGAACTAAAAATGTGGTAGGAGTTTAAACCCTGCACTGATTGGGTTCTTTTAATGGCATTGTAACATATTGCCATAATGATACCTATATCAGTATTTTCCATGGTAAGGAGTGCTGGTAGGGAGTATTTATTTTTAATTTTTTGATAAGGCTCCTAGCATCGGACAGCATTACCTTTATGTTATCCAGATTCTGCTTTGTTATGTTGGAAGCTTTTGAGAAATGACATTGTCTAAAAATAGTCACTATGGAATCGTTAAGGTTTTAGCCAATATATAAAAGCCTAGGAGATAAATACAGCCTATCCCTGTCAAAGCACTTATAACTGTCTACCATCTCCTCCCAGGCAAATATATATTGGACCCCACTGTATGATAGCAGAAGCTAAGAAAATTTTTGAAGTCAATAATCGTTTTGTTCATATTGCGGCATCATTGTTGGTGATCATAAAATTATGTTCATGCTAGGTTCATGCCTGCCTTGGACACATATTCTGTGAGCACCATCATGTCTCTCTTAATATAGCAAAGTGAAGTAAATCTTAAGTCATTTGCTCCTTAGTGTACTATGACTGTGTTATATGTGTACATCTGGTGCAAGGACTCGGGTGCCAGTGGGATGTGACAAATCTTGGAACATAATAGGCAACTGAATGTGACCCTCTCCTTTCACAGCCCGCTAAGTGGTACATTGGTGTTTCTCACTATGATGCTAACTATCTAGAATGGTGGATTGTGTGGAGATTTGCCTTATGGGCTTTTGAACTGAGATACTGTGACTCTTAGATGTATATTTCAGGGCGGGTTCTTCCTGTGTTATGTGTAAGTAATGTGGGTATCTGTTTCTTAGGGTACATTTAGGAAGGATACTTTTAAAAGCCTCAGCATTTGTAGGTCTATGTGTTTGGTCTCATCTGTGTGTGATGGGTATAGTGTTGTGTGGTACTGACAACTTGCTTGTTATTTGTAGTGTCTTCATGTGAGAGTTTTGCCTCCAATATCATTAAATAACTGCATTTCACACACATTGTGTCACTTTGTTTACGTAGTAGGTTGTTCTTGGTAAACATGAGATGAATGCTACTTTGTTTCAGAATGGCCATTTCAACCAACCTGGCTACAGAGATGGCAGGAATGGAGAAAAGCATGGTTCCAAGTGCTCACTAAGGGTCAGCTGAAAGGGAAATAGCAGTTAGGAGGTCTGGAGATGATTACTGGAGGTGCTATTTGTGTGGTAGTGAAGACTGTGCTGGTCTCAACACAGCTGCATGCAGCTAGGAATCAATGATCCTTACCTCTTTCTTTCACCAGAAACAAAACAGTAACATTATATCCATACAGCTTCTTGACAAGTAGTACAAGCCCAAGATGTTGCTAAGTTCAATACATTTACTATAGTTTTCTCTTGGGAGATATTGTGACTAGGACCTATTGCAGCTGGATACAGCAGACAGCCAAGCTGCACAAAAACCATGCAGAGGTTCTCACAAGAACTGCAAACAGACAACACAGTAAAGTTTCATATACACTGACTGATAAGATACCAGGAGGAATCAATGCCCTTCTGCTTCTCTTACCAGAAACAAAGCAGTAGCATTAATCTCAAGCTGGATCCTGATGCAATATTTAAGGTTTCCAGTGACTGATAATGTCTAGGAAGGCTAAAAAATTATGTCCATCTGTCCCTTCTTTCACCAGGAGCAAAACAGAATCAGTAATCTCAAGATGATTCCTGAGAAGCAGTTCCTAGGTTCTTCAGTGATTGGTAGTCTATTCCCAGATGTTACAGATTTTAAAAGGGATTAATTCTCTGAATGTTACAGTATGCTCTGAGTGGGATGGCATGAAACAAAGGCTAACTCAGACTTTAAGAGTCTAAGGAGGGAGCCTTCCCAATTTTGATCTTTCAGTGCCAGTAGAATGAGCAGAGGAGATAAGACAGAGTAGATTCCAAAGTCAGGTTCACTGTATGGGTGGATAGTTCAAAAGCCACCAAGTTTAAAAGCACAGCAAGTTTTAGGTGGGTGAAAAAATTGTGTGCTCACACACCGGCAGTAGTCCCACATCATTTGTCACTGAATGAAAATGCAGCAAAAAAGAAATCCCATTTCCCAGCCTCAAGCACTAATTAGAAAAGGCGTACAAAGTGTTAGTCCAGATAAAATCACTTCAGTTAGCAGATCTAGGAGACTCTCTCTCTGATACTCTCCTGTCTGAGGAATAAAGATGCAATGTTGAAGTTTCAAGTAGTTTAATCAGTTAAGTAAATAGATGGATGATTATTTACAAAATTTAAAATAAAACATACTGTAATATAGAAAGAGCAAAAAAAATGTATCTAAACCTTAAATGTAGAAATCAAATCCAAAATACAATGCAATCACATATCAGCAGTAGTCACAGAGCACTTGCAGCTAAATACGTGTAATCTGTAGTAACTGTCTACTACAAGTCAATGGCAGCTTGATTGCAGTAAACATAGTTACTGCCTGCCTGTGCTAGTACCATACAACACGTATTGTTAGTGCATGGCTCAGGTATGCCACCTATACGTGGACAGAAACAGATAGACCTCTATATAACACCTGAGATTGCACTTTGTAGTGCAAAGTGCTATAATTAGTGAAATACGGACTGTTATGCTGCCAAGAATAGAAAACCTAATGACTTACAACCTGAACAAAAAAAAAATAATAATAATTATAAAGAGAAAAGAGAACTATACAGAAGACTTGCCCAGTAACCCACAAGTTAATTACTGTAGAGAATGTATTAAGAAATGCTAGCAGGAAAAATAAGCAGAAACAATTAAGTTCTACTTAGTTCTAAAACTCCATTAAATTTAAAACTGTGGATCAAGATCTGTTTAGAAGCCAGCATGGTAAACAAACTAATATAACATCTGAATGGACTACTTTCTTGTTTAGCTGAACAGATTTTTATGTCCATTTCTGGATCATTACTTTTTAGAAAAATAATAAAATTAAGACGTGTAAATCGGTATACTAAATTTTGTAAAATGTGGTCATAATATGCTTATAAGTCTGACAAATAAAACTGCAAAACAGTAAAAGAAGCAGTGGTGTTGGTTTTACAGAAGTGAAAGTACTTTGTCAGAACAAAAAGAAATAAACTAAAATTAAAGAAATGGCAGGACTACAATTGCTACTACTGTGAATTATGTGGGCATGGAAAAAAATGTACAGCTCAAGGAAAACATACATTGAAAGAAGATGATTTGGGGTAGAACAGTTCAAGTGAATAGTCAAGAAGTCTGAGAAATTCTGATACAATAGCTTTGTAGGTTCATAGGCTATCAGTTACTAAGACCTTTAAGAACTTATCTAAAAAAATTTTTTGATAAAAGAAAAAGCCAAGGAAGATAACCCTGTCCAGAATTTATGGCTGTCCATACAATTTATGAGGTTTATTTTGAATGTGTTATAGTAACTATATTGAATGGGCCTAACATACTGTTTTGACATGTAGTGAAACCTTATTCCAAAGTTGCAGAATTGTTGGTTTAGGACTCATTTCCATCAATACCTCTTATTTATTATGGATAAAATATGGGTCCCCGCTCTGGGACTACAAGCCCAGATGCTGCTGAGTTCAACACATTTACTATAGTTTTCTCTTGGTAGATAACCTGATTATGATCTACAGCAGCTAGATACAACAGACAACCAAGCTGCACAAAAAACAAGGAAGATAACCCTGTCCAGAATTTATGGCTGTCCATACAATTTATGAGGTTTATTTTGAATGTGTTATAGTGACTATATTGAATGGGCCTAACATACTGTTTTGACATGTAATGAAACCTTATTCCAAAGTTGCAGAATTGTTGGTTTAGGACTCATTTCCATCAATACCTCATATTTATTATGGATGCAAATATGGGTCCCCACTCTGGGACTACAAGCCCAGATGCTGCTGAGTTCAACACATTTACTATAGTTTTCTCTTGGTAGATAACCTGATTATGACCTACAGCAGCTAGATACAACAGACAACCAAGCTGCACAAAAAACAGGCAGAGGTTCTCTCAAGAACTGAAAACAGACCACTCAGTAAAGTTTCATATACACTGACTGATAAGATACCAGCAGGAATCAATACCCTCCTGCTTTTCTTACCAGAAACAAAGCAGTAGCATTAATCTCAAGTTGGATCCTGATGCAATATTTAGGGTTTCCAGTGACTGATAATCTTTAGGAATGCTAAGAAATTATGTCCATCCGTTCCCTCTTTCACCAAGAGCAAAACAGAATCACTAATCTCAAGCTGATTCCTGACTAGCAGTTCTTAGGCTCTTCAGTGATTGGTAGTCTATTCCCAGATGTTACAGATTTTAAAAGGGATTAATTCTCTGAATGTTACAGTATGCTCTGAGTGGGATGACATGAAACAAAGGCTAACTCAGACTTTAAGAGTCTAAGGAGGGAGCCTTCCCAATTTTGATCGTTCAGTGCCAGTAGAATGAGCAAAGGAGATAAGACGGAGTAGATTCCAAAGTCAGGTTCACAGTATGGGTAGACAGTTCAAAAACCACCAAGTTTAAAAGCACAGCAAGTTTTAGGTGGGTGAAAAACGTTGTGTGCTCACACACCAGCAGTAGTCCCACATCACTTGTAGCTGAATAAAAATGCAGCAAAAAAGAAATCCTATTTCCCTGCCTCAAGCACTAATTAGAAAAGGAGTATAAAGGCTTAGTCCAGATAAAATCACTTCAGTTAGCAGATCTAGGAGACTCTCTCTCTGATACTCTCCTGCCTGAGGAATAAAGATGCAATGTTGAAGTTTCAAGTAGTTTAATCAGTTAAGTAAATAGATGGATGATTATTTACAAAATTTAAAATAAAACATACTGTAATATAGAAAGAGCAAAAAAAATGTATCTAAACCTTAAATATAGAAATCAAATCCAAAATACAATGCAATCACATATACGCAGTAGTCTCAGAGCACTTGCAGCTAAATATGTGTAATCTGTAGAAACTATCTACTCCAAGTCAATGGCAGCTTGATTGCAGTAAACATAGTTACTGCCTGTCTGTGCTAGTACCATACAACACGTATTGTTAGTGCATGGCTCAGGTATGCCGCCTATACGTGGACAGAAACAGATAGACCTCTATATAACACCTGAGATTGCACTTTGTAGTGCAAAGTGCTATAATTAGTGAAATAAGGACTGTTATGCTGCCAAGAATAGAAAACCCCATGACTTACAACCTGAACAAAAAAAAAATAATAATAATTATAAATAGAAAAGAGAACTATACAGAAGACTTAACCAGTAACCCACAGGTTAATTACTGTAGAGAATGTATTAAGAAATGCTAGCAGGAAAAATAAGCAGAAACAATTAAGTTCTACTTAGTTCTAAAAATTCCAGTAAATTTAAAACTGTGGATTAAGATCTGCTTAGAAGCCAGCATGATAAACAAACTAATATAACATCTGAATGGACTGCTTTCTTGTTTAGCTGAACAGATTTTTATGTCCATTTTTGGATCATTACTTTGTAGAAAATAATAAAATTAAGAAGTGTAAATCAGTATACTAAATTTTGCAAAATGTGGTCATAATATGTTTATCAGTCTGACAAATAAAACTGCAAAACAATGAAAGAAACAGTGGTGTTGGTTTTACAGAAATGAAAGTACTTTAAGTCAGAACAAAAAGAAAAACTAAAATTAAAGAAATGGCAGGACTACAATTGCTACTACTGTGAAGTATGTGGGTGTAGAAAAAATGTACAGCTCAAGGAAAACATACATTGAAAGAAGATGATTTGGGGAAGAACAGTACAAGTGAATAGTCAAGATGTCTGAGAAATTCTGATACAATAGTTTAGTAGTTTCATAGGCTATCAGTTACTAAGACCTTTAAGAACCTATTTAAAAGAATTTTTTGGTAAAAGAAAAAGCCAAGGAGGATAACCCTGTCTAGAATTTATGGCTGTCCATACACTTATTAAGGTTTATTTTGAATGTGTCATAGTGACTATATTGAATGGGTCTAACATACTCTTTTGACATGTAGTGAAACCTTACTCCAAAGTTACAGAATTGTTGGTTTAGGACTCATTCCCATCAACACCTCATATTTATTATGGATGCACATTTGCATCCCCGCTGTGGGAGCTGAAGGAAGTATTGGTTGATAGAGTTGGGTCTTTCATATCATCAAAGGCAAGCCAAAGACTGCCACAGAGGACATGATGGCAGAAAATGTATAATAAGTTTCCTGTTACTCTATCTGTATAAGTGAGTGACTTGAAACTCAGGATATGTTTAGTTAGGATTCTTTCTGTTGAAGTTCCCAGTGACACTGTTGGTAAGAGCATGTTCTGGTATGCATGAAGCGGCCATTGGGTATGTGTACCATAAACAACCATTGCATATCATGAATCCTCCCTCCCCCTTATCTGTGTACAACCTGTTGCATGCCATTCTTTATTATAGGATGTATTATGAGAATGTTCCCTGTACAGCCATAGCAACTTTTAATGGATTCCTGCTGACACACAACCAGGTACATATGCAACCAACTAGCTGTTAATGCATTTCACATGATGAATGCTCATAAATGATATCCTGGCCTCCACAGAAACAGCTTGCATATCTGACGAATTACACATTCCTAATCCACTGTCATCGAACATGAAAATCCTTCCTTAGTGACAGCTTTTATGTGTTCCACCTTCAGTTACACCTCTTTTATCATTGCCTCACCCTCATTCATAGACATGTATGCTGCTTTCTAACAATTATTGCATGCTCTATATAATATGACTATGTTGTCTGTATTTGTTGACTTATATGTATTTCTCCATGTCAAGTTGTTTACATCTAGAGTCCAGTGAAGTGAGATATGACCAGCATTTGCTAGATGGGAACTTGGGAGAAGAAGATATTTGCACATTATAGCATGAAGATCAATGACAAATGCAGATGATACTGACATGGATAACTAGAATTTAGTTTCATACAGTGAAGAATTTGTTCAGCAGTACCACTGAAAGACCTGCCACGGGAACACGTGAGCAGCAATGATCTCATAGATCTACTTGTCACAGGGGTTTTCAGGAATCTCTGTGCAAATGTTTCTAGCAACCTGTGACACGCACGTATTTCTGCCTAGCAATTCAGCCATGAACAACTTCTCTCTGTCTTAGACATAGTAGTCTTGCAATACAATTCATATTCTGCACTTTTTGTATACTATTGTAATCCTTGTGTGCCTGTAACTCACGTAAATTCTCAATACATACTGTTTATGTTATGTTCTAGCTTGCCTTGCAGTGACATGAAGCATTTGTCTCACATACCCTTTTGTAGGGCTGCCTATCCTGTTGACCCTCCAAGCACCATTCTTCTCTGTAATGCAGCACCTTCAATTTATTACATAGACTTTCCTCTGTATATTGGTGCCATGTTAGTCCAAATACATATCTGATTAGCTGAGGAACACATCCTGCTATAGGCTAGCTGACATTTATCACTCTGGGAATTACCCAAATCCTAGTCAAAGCCTCTTGGGTGGCAAGTGCAACAGGCAAAGTCTCCTTTATCTTCTCCTAATTCACCACCCTTTATTTTAAATGTTTACTTGTTTCTTGAAATGAAAACTAAGATAGGAAAGTGAAGGCTATTCAATGGAAGTGGACAGCTAAAGGTCCTCATTTCAAGCTTTAATGAATAGATTGGTAGTCAGACCATACCATTAAAGCATAGTATTTTTTTGCTAAAAGGAAGTGAAAATAGCTTTTCAACCAATGTATGTAAGTAATTGCGTTTATGAGGAGAATAACAAAGTGAAAAGCAACTGATTTTGAACAATGAAGAAATGAAGACATTCTAACAGACTTCCAGTTTTAAACAATTCTGTCTAATCCTTGAATAAACTCTGTATAAGTTGAGATCCGAGTGTGCAGTTTTGATTGCAGTGTCAATGTTTAGTTATGTTAAGACCAAGGAAAAAGCAACAAAAGCGTAATACTAACAAAAACGCTTCTGACACTCCTGCTAATATCTATAACTCAGCAGGACTTCTAATGCATGAGCAACAAAAAAGAATTTCAGCATGAGATGCAGACTTCTAGGCAAACTGCTACACAGTGCATGTGTACAATTATCACCACTACCTGTACCTTAAATCAGTGACAGCTTTGTTAAACATGCACCTGGTGGTGCATGTGTATAATTATCACCACTACCTATACCTTAAATCAGTGACAGCTTTGTTAAACATGCACCTGGTGGTGCATGCATACAATTATCACCACTACCTGTACCTTAAATCAGTGACAGCTTCATTAAACATGCACCTGGTGGTGCATGTGTATAATTATCACCACTACCTGTACCTTAAATCGGTGACAGCTTCTTTAAACACGCACCTGGTGGTGCATGTGTATAATTATCACCACTACCTGTACCTTAAATCAGTGACAGCTTATTTAAACATGCTCCTGGTGGTGCATGTGTACAATTATCACCACTACCTGTACCTTAAATCAGTGACAGCTTCTATAAACATGACCTGGTGGTGCATGTGCACAATTATCACCGCTACCTGTACCTTAAATCAGTGACAGCTTCTTTAAACATGCACCTGGTGGTGCATGTGTACAATTATCACCACTACCTGTACCTTAAATCAGTGACAGCTTCTTTAAACATGCACCTGGTGGTGCATGTGTACAGTAATCACCACTACCTGTACCTTAAATCAGTGACAGCTTTGTTAAACATGCACCTGGTGGTGCATGTGTACAATTATCACCACTACCTGTACCTTAAATCAGTGACAGCTTCTATAAACATGCACCTGGTGGTGCAAGTGCACAATTATCACCGCTACCTGTACCTTAAATCAGTGACAGCTTCATTAAACATGCAACTGGTGGTGCATGTGTACAATTATCACCACTACCTGTACCTTAAATCAGTGACAGCTTTGTTAAACATGCACCTAGTGGTGCATGTGTATAATTATCACCACTACCTATACCTTAAATCAGTGACAGCTTTGTTAAACATGCACCTGGTGGTGCATGCGTACAATTATCACCACTACCTGTACCTTAAATCAGTGACAGCTTCGTTAAACATGCACCTGGTGGTGCATGTGTATAATTATCACCACTACCTGTACCTTAAATCGGTGACAGCTTCTTTAAACATGCACCTGGTGGTGCATGTGTATAATTATCACCACTACCTGTACCTTAAATCAGTGACAGCTTATTTAAACATGCTCCTGGTGGTGCATGTGTACAATTATCACCACTACCTGTACCTTAAATCGGTGACAGCTTCTATAAACATGACCTGGTGGTGCATGTGCACAATTATCACCGCTACCTGTACCTTAAATCAGTGACAGCTTCATTAAACATGCACCTGGTGGTGCATGTGTACAATTATCACCACTACCTGTACCTTAAATCAGTGACAGCGTCTTTAAACATGCACCTTGTGGTGCATGTGTACAATTATCACCACTAACTGTACCTTAAATCAGTGACAGCTTCTTTAAACATGCACCTGGTGGTGCATGTGTACAGTTATCACCACTACCTGTACCTTAAATCAGTGACAGCTTTGTTAAACATGCACCTGGTGGTGCATGTGTACAATTATCACCACTACCTGTACCTTAAATCAGTAACAGCTTCTATAAACATGCACCTGGTGGTGCATGTGCACAATTATCACCGCTACCTGTACCTTAAATCAGTGACAGCTTCAATAAACATGCAACTGGTGGTGCATGTGTACAATTATCACCACTACCTGTACCTTAAATCAGTGACAGCTTCTTTAAACATGCACCTGGTGGTGCATGTGTACAATTATCACCACTACCTGTACCTTAAATCAGTGACAGCTTTGTTAAACATGCACCTGGTGGTGCATGTGTACAATTATCACCACTACCTGTACCTTACATCAGTGACAGCTTCTTTAAACATGCACCTGGTGGTGCATGTGTACAATTATCACCACTACCTGTACCTTAAATCAGTGACAGCTTTGTTAAACATGTACCTGGTGGTGCATGTGTATAATTATCACCACTACCTGTACCTTAAATCAGTGACAGCTTCGTTAAACATGCACCTGGTGGTGCATGTGTACAATTATCACCACTACCTGTACCTTAAATCAGTGACAGCTTCTTTAAACATGCACCTGGTGGTGTATGTGTATAATTATCACCACTACCTGTACCTTAAATCAGTGACAGCTTCTTTAAACATGCACCTAGTGGTGCATGTGTGCAATTATCACCACTACCTGTACCTTAAATTAGTGACAGCTTCATTAAACATGCACCTGGTGTGGAGTATCAAAATCTGGCATCCATCTTGCATCACAGTTCCGTACGAATTATCAGTCTATAAACCAAGCTGTCAGAAAAGCAAATGTCTGGGTGAGGATGAAACTTAAAATGCAGTAACTTTTTTTTCCCATTAAAAATGCTCAGAAAACCAGGAAAGAAGTTATGGCATGTAGATACATGGCATCCTGAAGGACATGTAGGATAGGGGTATATACATATATATATATATATATATATATATATATATATATATATATATATATATATATATATATATAAATATATTTTAGTTCAACTGTTTGCCAAAACCGTTATCCTCGCAGACATATCTGACACTCAGAATATGAGGGTGCATGCTTTTCTTAGATTTAATCTTAACCTTCCAAACAAACAACATTTAGTAAGCATGACTGGGCCAACAAAATCCCCAGACTGTGGTCCAAATAAAAAAAAAATAAATCATACTTTCTACCCTGGCAAAGTATGGGACTACAGAAAAATATCGGACACATAGTGCATGCTGATGAACTGCTAATAAACATATGCATACCAGTATATCTCTTAACATCTGTACATTACAAATCATAGCACTGACATTTAGAGGTTATAGCACACTGCCCCAAAATGGGCACTTTCGTATTTTTTGGGGGGATAGAAAAATCTTCAGAAACTGGACTCCATAGTTAGTTAAAGGGAAACTTTGCATTGGCTTATTTTTTGTTATTTAATATAGTATACACTTTAAACAAGTCTGTCTTTATAAAGAAAATCAGTAAATCTAGGAGGATTATGTCTCTCAACTGCTATGATATAGGCATAGTACTATAATTCTGGCCGTCAGTTTACACTTGTTCCCCTTAGCTTTGTGATGTTCCTCATAAAGTCAGACCTGTTTATGGATGCATACTTTATTAAATACATAAAGTAAGCATATACTACCACTAGCTATTGAGGGTTTTGTATATAAAGAAGTTCTATGGTGAAAAATAAGAAAAAACAATCTCTATTTGATTCTATGCTATAATTTTGAATGCCAGTGCACTGACTTTTAAAGCTGGGAGATTGACAGGTATGAGGAAAATGAAAGCTAAATATGAGGGTAAAAAAATTAAAATTAACATCTTCTTTCAAGAGAGGTGACAAACACAAAACAGAGAATACAGACCTACTTCCATTTTTAACCTACTTTAAGTAAACACTGTAGGCTTGCTAATATACAGTATGAATTTCACCCTGAGCACAGTATCCTGACAGCTATGGTAAATATAGTTAAGCACATTACTATCCAATGTGATAGCGGTCTTATCTCTTCTGCCCCTTTTTTAGGTTTCTCAAAGTCTTTGATGTAGTTAATCATAATATTCTCATCCAAGAACATTGCTTGCAACAAACTAGTGTTAAAATGTTTATTTGCAGGATAGAACACAAAGAATCATCTAGCAAAATTTTTACTCCCCAAGATTTATCTCCAATATTGACATATCCCAAGTATCCCTTTTTAGACCTCTATTTAAAATATTTGCAAATAACATACAATACACAATGATGAACTTAAACCCTTGCTCAAGAAACTGATGGAATTTAATGACTGTATTCCAGCCTCACATCAGCAGTATAGATGTAGCTGTTCTGAACTCAGCAATACCACACACATCAGACAGAGCAACTCTTACCTTGTTTGGATGAACCATAGGAAGGACACAGATGTCACATACCTTCAGAAATTAAATTTATAAGATCAATAAGCATATTAGCAGTGGGGGCATTTTGACACCCAGTAAAAGATACCAGGAGGATATTGTATACTTCCATCAGACGCCTATTGGAATGGTTCATGCATGTCATGAAATACCATGCTGTTGAAGTAAATATGGTGCAACAAGCACCTGCTGAGCTCAAGTCAGACAGCAGAGCACCACCAGCTATTATCAAGGCTATACCTTTCACCTATTTCATCACTGTGACCAAATCTATGACTGGACAAGGAACAGTGGCCTGTGTTAACCAAATAGGTGATCAGTTCATGAACATGTAAGTGGTACTTAGCAGTTATAGATGTATTACAAATCTAGGCACAGCATCCAGAAAGTGTAGCAGACAGTGTTGCATTATGCAGGAAGCATAATGTTGGGATAGACTGGCTTTACTAAAAACAACCTGCACTTAAAAAAGAGCAACTGCAAAGGAGACATATTCTTTTTAAATGATACTCCCAAGGGAGTCAGCAACACCATCACCCCCTGCAATATGATTTTCTAACAAACATGATAGTTGATCAAGATAGATAAGAAATAATGAATGTGACTTCTGTGTGGCTTTGTAGAGGAGACTTGAAAAGCAATGACAAGAAAGAATGCATGTTGCTGCCTTTCTCAAAACTTAAAAAGCCATGTAGTTTTCTAACAACATAGTAATGAAGATTTGCAAAAGTGCATAGGAAACTAGCACATGCAGATGCAAGAGTAATATTATTGCAATCAGTAAGAAGTTGAGATCCCTCATAAAATCCTCCAAAGTTAGTTAGGAAAACAAAATTGCCACTGACTCTAAAGACAACCAAAAAGCATTCTATAGCTATGTCAAGAATCTAAATGGGAACACTCAGATCTGCTCTGAGTTACAGCATAATGGCACTAAATATACAGAACCAACTGATATTGCCAACATCCTAGCAGATAGGTTCAGTGCTAACTTTATCCCCTCTCACCCCCTAGAGGGCCCATCTCTATACCGGAAGAATGCAAAGTTCCTATAATCACGGCTGCACAAAGCCAAGAACACAGCATCCATGGGACCTGACAATATCCCAGGCTGCATTCTACACGAACTACAGAGTGAACTGGCACCCTACCTAAGTACCATGTTCAATCATAGCCTCACCTCAGGCTTTGTACCCACTGAATGGCGCACCGCGACAGTTATCCCACTCCACAAAGGGGGAGCCACAACAGACCCCAAGAACAACCGCCCCATTAGCCTGACGAGCCTGGTCTGCAAGGCCATGGAACGTATCATCATGGAACTCATAAACAAAGACATTGGTAATCTCCAAACTCTGGACCCTACTCAGTTTGGATTTGTAAAAGGCAGATCATGTCTCCTAAACCTGATTGACTTCTTTGAAGCAGTCACCAAAGCCATAGATGATGGTAAAATGGTTCATACAGCTTATCTAGACCTCGCCAATGCTTTCGACACCATCCCCCACTCTGGAATTATAGATAAGCTCACTAAACTAGGTATAAATCCCTATGTCATAAGATGGGTTGCCAACTGGCTCACGGACAGAACCCACACTGTGAAAGTAGCGGATTCTAAATCCGACATCAGACCAGTGACAAGTGGAGTACCACAGGGTTCAGTCCTGGGTCCTCTCCTGTTTAGTATCTACTTCTCTGAAGTGCAGGCCAACACAGAAGGTCTTTGGCTAACAAAGTTTGCAGATGACTGCAAACTAGGAGCCATAATCGAAACTCCTAACGATGTGGACAAACTACAAAAGGACCTCACTGAGACAGATTCCTGGTGTCAAAGCCATGGCCTGAAGCTCAATGCCAAAAAGTGTATTGTCATCCCCTTTGGTAAAAACTCTGTACCCATGAACTACCACATAGCTGGTAGTCTACTTAATGCCGAAAATGTGATAAGAGACCTTGGGACACAGGTGGACAGTAGTCTCTCCTTTGATAATCACATCGCCACAGTGGTCAGGAAATCTTTCTACATGGCTCATCTCATCACAAAAGGATTCTCATCCAGAAAAAAAAGGTCATTGTTCCCCTCTACTCATCACTCATTAGACCCATTATAGAGTACAACTCCCCTTTTGGTATGTACCTCACAAGACATCTACAACAACTGGAAAGACCACAGAAATATCTCACAAAGAGGATTACTGGCCTCAAACAGATGCCCTATGCAGACCGTCTCAAAGAACTACAGCTTTGCTCCATCGCATATCGCCTACTCAGAGGCGATCCCTACCTAACATACAAAGCTATGTCAAACCCAGAGCTGCTGGACATGCTCCACTTAAAGAAATCCCAATCCCTCTGAGCTACACGCTCTAGGGACCTTAACCTTGTCACCACAATACACAGAACATGCTGGAGGGATAGATTCCTGTCCCAGAGACTTCCCATACTCTGGAACAGACTACCTATCTATGTCAAACAGAGCTCCTCATTAGCACTCTTCAAGAAAAATCTTGATGATTGGATGGGAAATGGGAAATTCACCCTGGGGATCACTTCTATGGCTCTGCTCGACAGGGGCATAGGAAAATAATTTTCTTGTGTGGCGAAAGCCAGGGTACATTTTTTGGCTAGGCTTGTATGGGCCCTAGGGCCGATATCCTAGTACTTACCTATGAACCTATGATAATAATTATAAAACTGTAGCATTATAATACATTTTTTTCACCTATAATTTGGGTTTTAGATTGAATTACTATATGGGTTGCTCTTCTGAAAGAAACTGCCCGCATTGCACAATGTACCTGCATGCTTAGTGCCCCAGTTCTCTCAATGGACAGCACTTACATTGTATTGAAAGTATACCAAACACATGCTAAAAGATACAGTTAGACTGCCATCCCCACCCTTCACTAATTAATAAATAACATGCAAAAGCAAGCATCTGTATTGCCATGGATCCTTACCTTGGAACAGGTCAGTTCATTTTTTTATAACAGTTTTCTGCATTTAATCAGTGTTCATAATATTCATTATGCACAAAATAAAAATTCAGTTGTGTCATTTCAGCTGAGCACATAAATACTAGACATAAGTAAACATGCATGCAAATTTATATACTAAGGTTTATATATGCTCAAATGGAGTTCAGCAAAATTTGTAGTTTTAGTCCAAATACCTCTCAAAACTCTAAGTACATGAAATCTAGTAAAAGGCAAAAATAATGTGGAGGGGTGACAAAGGACCAAAATCAGCAACAGATTTTAAGTATTATTCTAATACACTTACAAAGTTGCTAGAATAACAGTTTATTTTTCAGTCTGCTTTTTCTGAAGGATATAAAGTCTGAAACTCTAATGTCTGTGATCATTCAGTGACCTCAGTACTGAATGATTGGATATAAAAATACTAATTCTAGGGGGAAGAGGCCAAAAATATCAGGCATAAATCTGCACTTTTAAGGAAAGATTTGAGCAGATGAGAGGTTGCTAAACTTTTTAATCATTTGCTCAAAGTTTCTTCATCTTTAAGCTGCTTTGTGGAAAGCAATATTCTGTTAAACATCAAGTAACCTGGTTATGATTTATGATATTTATCAGTGTTATCCTGTTACAAAGTGTAGGTGATATATACAATACATGTCTAAATTTCCAGTAGAGCTGGCTGTACATTCCTATTATTCATTATTATTCACACATAAAAGACAACGAAGCAAATAATTGCCAGGCACCTCATATCTTTACCAGGCAGAACAGCATTTTCAACTCTCATGCAACCTTATACTTCAAATTGGTGCTTGATGAAAAGTGGCAAGACATTTCTCATGCACTGAGACCCTATGAGCTTGGACTATTTAGCAAGTCAGTGTTACATTAAACTCTTCTAAGGTTTCAGTATGTCTCAGCTCTGGCATGGAGGCTTTCGTTATGTAAAGTCTTTCACCTTCATGTCTGGCCCTGTTTCTGCTGCTGCACACTGTGCAAAAAAAAAAAAAAAAAAAAGAAACTACAGCTTATAGGCTTCATATATTAAAATGGGCCAACTGGTATTTCATGAATTCATGACAACCTGTTTTGCAAGACTGAAAATTGGTATGAACTAGCAAAAGCTGTACAGGTGAGAGGTGTCTGATGCAAGAGATAGCAGCTGTGTCTGCAACAATGACCCCCTGTACTAAATGACTAATGAGGCAGAAATCTGATATGAAAGAGATGGTCGAGGGAAATGACAGATTGTAAACCATGGCATATTAAGTATGACTGATAACAGAGACAAAAAGCAGCAATGTGCCAATTAGGTGTAAGAAAATGTTTGTTTAAACTTTTCTGTTTATTGAATGTGTCATAAGGGTGAAAGAACTGAAAGTTTATGAATCCTGATGAGTTAAACAAATGTGGCGAACATTTTTATCTTTTTATTTGTATTTATTTATTAGGGTAAAACATGGTGCTGCTGGATCATTATCATATACAACCCTGGGATATATGAAATTTACAATTATCAAAAATAACTCTAGACAGTCACTCTAAAATGCTGCCATTGTCAGGCACAGTACACATTTTTAAACAAGTAGAGGAACAGATACAAAAGTAATAGCATATATGTAGCATTATCAGGTATTTTAAATAGTTAAAATTACAATATAATATATATGGAAATTACGCCGAGAACTTTTCAGGGTAGACAGAGTGCAGAATATTAGAATGACAATAAAAGCTGATTAAATTAGTATGTAAACTGGCAAATGTTATGGTATCAAATGGAGAATTTTAAAATGGTTAAAGATAAACCAGGGTATTAAGTTATGAAAAATACATGGTAGAAAAATAAATATAACTAAGTGACTCAATGGATTGAATGGAGACATTAGGAATAGTATATACATATGATTTTATATTATAAGCAAGAATATGAAACTACAAAATAGCTGAATGATTCAGTGGAATGAATGGTGAAGCTGGTTATAGCATACATGCTGGGGTAATACTTGTCTTTATGAGTACTGTCTGGTGGATTAGAAACATTACGAAGTAAAATGATAAGTCCTCCATAGTCATGTGTTTGAAGCACTGCACTTATCATGTTTATATACTGTAAAAAAAAACACCATTAAATTCCAAGAATATATTAACTGAGATATCAGTGGTTCCCTCATCATTCCTGTCAGGAAGCTGATGTGGTGGGGAAAAAGTGTGGCCAAGCCCAGGCACATATAACTGTCTAAAATTAACTGTAAAAAAACATCTAGAATGTTGCTTGTAGGGATAGTCGCATAATGCAAAAAGCAAGAGAAGCAATAATTAACATGGGCATTAACTAGCTGATCGACAATGATGTGTTGAGTTAAGGACATGGGTCTGAGGGACTATTATAAAAGGAAATTAAATGACAATTGTAAGTTATTAGTTAGAAGAAAATATAAAGTAATTTGACAGGAAAATGAAGAGTGTTTAATGGGAGGGACATTTTAGATTATATAACAAATTTTACTTTAGGGCAATATTATGGGTGGATTTGCTTGATATGCTGCTTAAGTGCCTTTGAGCAAAGACAGATAAAGCATCATAGGGTACTAGATGATATGGTAAGTTGACCAGATGTGATATGTATTAAAAGAAAGATGAGTGAGGGATTCAGAGGAAAAGATATAACTAAGGAGCACTGTCTCCAGCTTTTATTTGACTGTAGGGGATTTAATAATATCTATGTAAATATGTGTTAAATATATTTTAAAAATGATTCAAAAAAAGCTTGAATGCTTTAAGACATGTGCACTAGTTCCTCCCTGAGAGCAGTACTGCAATGCAGGAATGGAGGTGGTGAATTTGTTATACAATATAAATGTATGTCTTAGTGAATATACTTAAAAAGAAAATTAAATATATTTTGCATATATTTTGTTAACATTGTTTCTATGATAGCAGTAAAACTGTCTGTTATTAAATAACAGGAGGGACATTTTGGGTAAGCATTAATAGGTTACATAGTATTCAAAAATATGAAATGTACTAGCCTCTGTAATTCAATGTTGAAGTGTTAAATTCAAGTATAACTCTAATCCCCAAAATGTTGACACAGCTAGCAGTTATGTAAATAAATTATGCTCCTCAAGATGAATATATTAACCTGACAATTCCTGCAAGCACCAAACAGAATCATGTCAATGGATCGAAAACTTTCTCCGAAATAGAAAAAAACCTCCAAAAATGTTTAAATGAAAGCACTTTTGGTAAAACTCAGAGTAAATCCTGCACACCCCACAACCCCAAACTTAAATATGCATACTCTGAGATCACATAACAGTGAAGATATGTTAATTCTGCATTGTCTATGAAAGTGGTTTAGGTGAAACATTTGCACAGAAACTGCTGTCAATTTACTGACAAGCTCACAACCAAACAAAATCTGAAGTTCAAGAGCAAATTAACTTGGTGGTCAGCGTAAACAGAAAGAACTGTGTTCGGAAATAAAAAGATTGTGTGTTGACTTAACGAGTAATGTACCTTTATCCACATTTGAAGAATTTTTGAAACAAACCAATCTAAAATTAAAGGAATATGAGGCCACTTTAATTGATAGGAAAAAAGGAAAGCTGATACGTGATGTGCGTGACTATGAAAACAACAGAGCTTTCCTTTCCAGAGCTCAACGTAACAAGGGGCGTAAGCAAGTTAGGTTTCAACCTAGTTTGCCTGGTAACCAGTCGCATTATTCTTCAGCGTCGGAAGGCGGATATACTTCGTTTGAAGACGACAATGTGGATTCCGAATACCCTGTGCTTCCTCCAGCTGAACAAACAGATAGTTTCCGACAAACTTTTCGTGGTGACCCCATCACGACATTTCAAAATGCTCAAGGACAGAAGCGTTCGCGTGACCAGTTCTGCAATGCAGGGGGACAGCGTTTTGGACAGAGGGGAGTCAAACGTGGGAAACGGTGATTATAATTCTGACTTTCATGACATCAATACTAAAGAATATGTTATCAATTTGTCAGGTTACAACTTTAATGATGTAGAGAGGTCTGTGTTGAACAAGGGGTTGAAATTCATCCCCACCATGGTTACAAGATTACATGACATTCAAAAGGATGTGTATGTGTTTGGTAGAAAATTACATCTTAAATATTTTTTTAAAGACAACCAATTTTTTCATTTTACTGCATGTAATGATAGTAGCAGTAGCTTTTCGGATAGTTTTCATCAGATGATGTTACTAATGCTTATTATAAATTTGATACGACTAAGGTTCCTTCTTCAAGTAACTTTATTCCTAATAGTCTCAATGTGGATGTATGTAATTGTGTTAATTTGATTAATTATTTTACCGAAATTGCATATAAAGAGTTTATGAGTTAAAAATCAAATATTGATTATAATATGCAATATGATGACTGGAAGGCTTTAATGACACTTGCTGGGTTAAAATATATCATATTTAAGCCATCTGACAAAGGCAATAAATTGGTAGTTATGCAGTCCACTAATTATTTAGCTATGTGCATGGAGCATTTAAGTGATACCAGTACATATAAAATAGTGGACTTGGATATATATACAACATCTATTGAAGAATACCTGAATCTTATTAATAAAGGCATTAGATTAGGTTATTTTTGTCAGGCTGAAGTTAAGAACAAATTTAAAGTGGATGGTTGTTCAATGGCTCTATTCTATTGTCTGCCTAAAATACACAAAAATCTGTTAAGACCTCCAGGCAGGCCTATAGTTTCAGGTTGCCATTATTTTTTACACAATTTAGGTATTTTTTTACATTATTTTCTTTTTCCTCATGTAACCAAGTTACCTTCTTACATTACAGATGTTTTTGATTTTTTGGAGAAAATTAAGAATGTACAGTTTAAACAGAATATGCTGTGGGTTACTATTGATGTCAAGAGCCTATATACAAACATAAAACATCAGTTTGGGATGGAAGCTATTAGGTTCTTTTTAGGGGAGTCCCCAGCTACAGAATACATAGTTGAATTGATCTATTTTTCTTTGACAGATAATTTTTTTGAATTTAACAATATTATTTATCAGCAGTTACAGGGTACGGCCATGGGGGCTGCCTTTGCCCCCATGTATGCTAATCTTGTTATGGGGCTGTTTGAGCTAGAGGTCATTTACAAACATAATTTTTTTCATACACATGTAATTCATTATTATAGATATGTGGATGATTTGATATTTTTAGTTGATGGTAGCAAGTCGGCCATTATGGATTTTTTTATTGATCTTAATAACAATACATAGATGTTACAATTTGATGATTTGAAAGTTGGGACTATTGTTCCTTTTTTGGATGTAGTATTAGATATTTCTGACGGTACAAACTTGGTTACCTCTTTAAATAGAAAATTTGAAGGGGGGTTTCAATACGTACATGGTACAAGTGGCCACCCCTTGCATACATTAAATGCTCTCCCGTATGGGGAAATGTTAAGAATTCATAGACTGTGCAACAAGTCTGAAGTATTTCATAAAGAATTAAAGTCTATGGTGCAATCTTTTGCAGCCAGGGGTTATAGCAATGAAATTTTAAACAATAGTTTTAATAGATTGTTTGGTAGTAGAAAACAAACAGGTCCCACATTTCCTGCCTTTCATGGGTCTGATGTTAACTTGTATAGTAAAACACAGGATAAAAAGGAGACCATATACTTTGTTACTACCTTTGGCTGTTTTACTATGACATTTATTGAAATTGTTACTCAATTTTGGAACTATATGTGTTCTTTAAATAGTGTTCAACAATGGCTAAAGTTAAATTTAAAATTTTCATACCATAGGGGTAAGAATATTAAAGATTTTTTGGTCAAAAGTAAATTTAATTTACCTCCACTTGTCTTGTACAAAGAACTTGATAAGGTTGGTACATTTTCCTGTGGAAAGTGTAAAGCCTGCAAATTCATTGTGCCATTCTTTGCTTTTATTAATGATATAAAATTTAGTACAAAAAATTTTTTTCATTGTAACTCAGTAGGTGTTATTTATTCCCTACAATGTCCATGTAAAAAGTTTTATATTGGGGAGACAAAAAGGGCGTTCAAGGTGAGGCTTTTAGAGCATATTAGGGATATAAACAATGGCAATGAAGAAAGCCCAATAGCTTTGCATTTTGTACATTTTCATGGGGGTATAAGTAGCTGCCTTAAAGGTATTGTTTTAGAACAGGTTTGTTTATCTCCACATTATAATGTGGATATTAAAACACTTTTATTACAAAAAGAAGCTATGTATATTTTAAAATTTAAAACAATGTCTCCACATGGGCTGAATGAAGACTTTAATTGGAAGGCATTGCTTAATTGATTGTTAATTTATAAGTGGATAATTAGTATCTGCATTTGTATGTATATTGTTACATTTTTTTTGTGTATTATACTCCTTGAAGGCTTTGGCCGAGACGTCAGAGAATTGAAGCTTTTTAATAAATTTTCTGGTGGACATTGTGGTTGTTGCTTTTCTACATCTTGTTCCTGTGTGTTGGTGTTTTTTTCACAACCAAACAAAATCTGAAGTTCAAGAGCAAATTAACTTGGTGGTCAGCGTATATAAATAAATAGTAGAATACAACAAAAAAAAAGCTTTACAGACAATACAGCAAAACTAAAGACCCTCAAATGAAAGTCAACATGAAAAAATATAAAAGTTACTGAACAAATACCAACAGGAAAAAAATATCAGGAAAACAAAGGTTTCCAATGAACGTAGACTACAAACAGAAGCTAAAAATAATTACAAATTATTCTTTACTTATTTATTATTTATTTATTTATTTTTATTTTTCATTTATTAACCAAGATAGTCCAGTGGACACAGGTCTGTTTACAAAGTATATTTAGATACAAAATGCAGTGAGTCTTAATTAATAGTAGTATATTCATACACAGCAGTCACAATTAGTGAAAACAGAGAAATCTTACAGTAATAGTTTCATTAGTCTAAAGAGATATATATAATGAGCTCAATAATTGCTGGAGGGAGTCATGTGTAAACCAACAACTTCTTAAAGGTTATTGGGGTCTAAACAATAACAATCTATTTTATTATATTGTATGTATTTCTACAGTAGTAGGATATAGACCTATCTGTTCCTCTTGAGGTGTGAAATAGTTAAGGTGGTGTAGGGTCTAACATAGTGGAGGGTCTGGCCTGGTGAAGTGCAAGAGCATAGCCAGTTATTAGTGAGATGCAGTTTTAATGCTTTTTTGAACTGTATGAAGGATGTCGTATTGTTATGTTATAGGGTAGAGCATTCCATATTTTGGATATATAATTAGAAAAGAGGACATCACCTGCTGTATTATTTGACTTAGTTACTGTGAGAATAAGTTTGTTACTGGAGCAAAGAGTTCTGTTACTGGTGTGGAGGTGAAGTAGGCTTTGCAATGCAGGGTTTTTTTTCTGGTTGATATAAACTTTTATGGGCCAGAGAGAGTTGGTTGTAATGCAGGAGTTGTGGAAGGTCCATCCAGTTGAGCAGCTTCACGGATGAGCAGTGGTGAGATCTAAATGGGGTGCCAGAGGCAAATATAGCTATTTTGTTATAGCAGGAGTCAAGCTTAGCTAGGTCTGCTTTTCTAAGGTTGGTGAGAATAGGTGAGGTATAGAGGAGGGTAGAAATAAGGTGAGGGTGAGATATAGTAGTTTTTGTTTGTTGAGAGGGGACCTAGTTTTTTGTGAACTTTCTTGATGGTCTGGGAAGTATGAATATCAAATCTTAGATTGTTATCAATCTCAATGCCCAGGAGTGTGGTGTGCTCTGTGGGAGAGATAGTAGTTTTGTTACTGGACATGATATTAAAGGTAGAAGTTGATGAGGTGGACCTAGTGGGTTTAAAGAGTAGTAGTTTGGTTTTAGCAGGGTCTAGGATGAGTTGGATATTGGATAGCATTGTTTCTATAGAAATTAAGAAATAATACCAATATTGCTCTAAACTTGTCAAAAAATGGCAATACCTGCTCAGTTACAGTAGATATTGTAAATATATTAGCTAATAAACTCTGTGCAAATTTCACTCCAGTGAAAACCTATCTATTCCAAAAGATCTCAAATTCCCTATCATTACAAAAGAACACTTCCTAAAGGTAGTCTGTCAACCACCACACTAATACCTGCACACAATAGAAAGGTAAAACTATTAGTTTATCTGTTAAGCACTTTCATTTCGTATAACAAAATGATTTCCTCAGAACTAACTAAAGGTACTTGAGAAACAAAAAAATGCATCCTCCATGTGACATGATAACATACCCAGCTTCCTGCTGAACAGACTAAACATATGCTGTTGGATTCATTTCTATAGCTATTGATCCTGAGCTCAGCAAGTGGCTTTGTCATGAAGTATGGTGCACGCAGCTATAATGACAGTTCATGTGGGCAGCCACACCATGATATGGTGTGCATAGCTATAACAACAGTTCATACGGGCAACCACACCAAGATATGGTGTGCACAGCTATAATGACAGTTCATATGGGCAACCACACCATGATATGGTATGCATAGCTATAACAACAGTTCATATGGACAGCCACACCACAACATGGTGCGCACAGCTATAATGATAGTTCATATGGACAACCACACCATGGTATGGTGCACACAGCTATAATGACAGTTCATATGGGCAACCACACCATGGTATGGTGTATGTAGCTATAATGACAGTTCATATGGGCAGCCACACCATGATTTGGTGTGCACAGTTATAATGACAGTTCATATGGGCAACCACACCCTGATATGGTGTGCAGAGTTATAATGGCAGTTTATATGGACAACCATACCACAGTATGGTGCACACAGCTATAATGACAGTTCATATGGACAGCCACACCATGACATGGTTTGCACAGCTATAATGACAGTTCATATGGACAACCACACCATGGTATGGTGCACGCAGCTATAATGACAGTTCTTATGGACAACCACACCATGGTATGGTGCACACAGCTATAATGACAATTCATATGGGCAACCACACTCCAATATGGTGTGCACAGCTATAATGACAGTTCATATGGTCAACCACACCATGGTATGGTGTATGTAGCTATAATGACAGTTCATATGGGCAGCCACACCATGATTTGGTGTGCACAGCTATAATGACAGTTTATATGGGCAACCACACCCTGATATGGTGTGCAGAGTTATAATGATAGTTTATATGGACAACCATACCATGATATGGTGCACACAGCTATAATGACAGTTCATATAGGCAACCACACCATGGTATGGTGTATGCAGCTATAATGACAGTTCATATGGGCAACCACACCATGGTATGGTGTGCACAGCTATAATGAGAGTTTATATGGATAACCATACCATGGTATGGTACACACAGCTATAATGCCAATTAATATAGGCAACCACACCATGGTATGGTGTATGCAGTTATAATGACAGTTCATATGGGCAGTCACACTATGATATGGCACACACATCTATAATGGTAGTTCATATGGGCAACCCCACCCCAAACCTATGAAACTACAGACAATTTGGTCTGACACGCTTCTTTCAGCAATCGTGCTGTCCATAGAGCATATCTTGACATCGACTAAGCATGTTGGGAGGATGGCCTAATGGTTAAGGTGTTTGCCTTGCAAACACAAGGTACAGCGTTTGAATCTCACAGGGGATAACTGGCTAGGCTTAAAATGGCTCGCAAGGGCAGTTAGCCTAGTACTAATCTATGAACCTATGAACCTATGTGATACTATACCACAAGTTAACATAATTAACAACATAAATATGTTCCAAATGATCTCTATGTAGTTAGAAACATACATACATACATACATACAAATATTTCAAACACAGGTATTAATTCCCTTCTAGACTGCCAATATACAAAAACAGTTGTTCCCATAATAAGTGTCCAGGCTGTTGTTAAAAATATCTAAATTAGTGCTTGTGTTAATGTAATTTGGTAGTCTGTTCCATGCATCAGTTGCTTTTTTACAGAACCAATTAGTAGATTGTTCATTCCTATACAATCTTCTACATAGGTTGTCTATTGTAGTTCATGTTTTGTTTTATAGTTGTTGTACATATAGATATTTAAGAGGGGACCTTATCCGGGTCTGTAGAGCATTTAGGGACAAATACTTCTTGGGATGTTTGGGGTTATCAAAAAGTTGTAGACAATCAGATGACCTATGTAGAAGATTCTGTAGGAATGAAAAGTGTACTAATTGGTTCTCTGAGACAGCAGCTGATGCATGGAGTAGTCTACCAACTACATTAAAGCAAGCACTAGTTCAGATATTTTTAAAACAAACATCGAGACTTATTGTGAGAATAACTGTTTTGGTATATTAGCAGTCTAGGAGAGCATTAAGAAATATTTATGTATGTTTGTATTTATGTATGCTGTGTGCTTGCTGTAACAGCTAGAGTCACTAATGTGGTATAATGCATTATCTAGTCATCACTAATATGTGTGCTGCATGTCTAGAACACATTCTCTAAACTACACAAGTGCCATGTATTGTCATGATTAGTGCTATTTGTGTGTGATGAGCAAAACCTTGAGGCATGCAAAGCTTACCTTTCAACTTCTTTGCTCAAGAATTTTTAGACAGAGCCAAAAATGGTGGTAGTGGTGGGGTGAGCAAAGGTTCACAATCACTGACAATGTTTAAATGTTTGTCTATTTCACTTAAAAACCCAATAGAACAACAGGTTTTGCATCAACATGAATTTTCTGAACAATAAAGAAGTGTGAAACATTGATGAATGGCATTATTGTCTGACTCTCGTCCTCCATAATTTACCAGAAGTTCAAAACATTTTCAAGGGGCAGGGTAGAAATGTGAGGAAAACTCAAGGATGTTCTGCAAAATTAGAGACACTTGGGAGGTTTGTTCCACAGTAACTTGATATGACAGGGCCTGTTCATGAAGTAGAAACCTGAGCAAATTATATATGCAGCACCATTCTCTGAGCTGTGTATGCAATTAAACTCATGGGTATATTTAACAACACTAACAATTGTGGGAAAACTTATGTATTATAGCAATAACCCATGCCTGGGTGTGGGTAATGCTGGATTTACCCACGGTTGGCGTGGTTTGGTCCCGAGGCGAAGCCCGAGGGACCAAACAAAGCCAACCGTGGGTAAATACAGCATTACCCACACCCAGAAGTGGGTTATTGCTATTATACCATGACATTATTTAAGAAAAGAAACTATTACTTTTCTTAAATAATGGCATAGTATAATGCCTGTTTACTGCCCTTCCGCAGATGTCTGGCATCCACGGCAGTTCTGATGTACTGCGCGCCTGCGCAGTACATCAGAGCTGTGGGCAAAAGCAACGGAGAAAGCAAGATCTCTGTTGCTTTTTTTTTTTCTGTTTTGCTATGTTAAATGGGTTTAACATAGCGAGACAGTTTTAAAATAAGCAACGGAGATGTCCGTTACTTATTTTAAAACTGTCTCGCTATGTTAAACCCATTTAACATAGCGAAACAGTAAAAAAAGCAACGGAGATCTTGCTTTCTCCGTTGCTTTTTTTTTAAAACCTGTCTCGCTATGTTAAATGGGTTTAGCATAGCGAGACAGCTTTAAAATAAGCAACGGAGATCTCCGTTGCTTATTTTAAAGCTGTCTCGCTATGTTAAACCCATTTAACATAGCGAGACAATGTTTTAAAAGTAGAGTTATACTAATGGAAAAAAGTCAACCTTTTTTTCCATTAGTATAACTCGATTTACAGTGTGCACGCTGGCCAATCAGCGTGCACGTTTTGGGGGGGGTCATGGTATAATGAAAGATAAGCTCTACAGGCATAATTAATTATCTTGATTATGAAATATGTGTTTGTGTTCATCTGCATGTTGGCTACTGCAGGCATGGATCTGTTGGATGATCAAGCTTGCCATGGCTTGGAGAACACCTATAATATCCCCAGCAGGCTTCTGGAATGTACTCATTACCACTTTTCTAATGACTTTCATGATTTTTTATTCAGTTGTACTGACAGGTTACAGGTACACCGGATGCACTATCAGACATACAAGGTGATACTATCCATCCTGTAAAAGTCCAGTCATTTAGCTGATGGTGAGTACTGCATACAACAGTCAGGTGTTTCGCTAACACAGATGAAATCACCTTCATCTTCAACTCTGGGCCTGTGGATTTGAGCAGGTGGCTATTTCAGTCATTCTTGCAATCATAAGTGGTTCTTGCTTCCTTCTGTATACTAACCGTAGAATTTTTGTAACTGCACTCCAGTGTCATTGCTTGCACAACTCCTTCTTCCCTTATTGTGTACATTAACTTGTTTTTGAAGTTTGTTTTGGCTTTTATGCTTGCATGCAGATTCTCACACCTTCACTAGACCATATACTGCTTACTATGTGTTACATGCATGTACTGTTATATAGTGTGTCACACCAACCTCTTTACAAATAATGAAGCTCTTAGCATACATGTTTTCCCAATGCAACAGTATATTGCAGTGTCTGGCATCTTTCTGCATCTTGATTTAATAAAATAACACAGAACACTAAAGTGTCTGACACTTCCCAGTCACATCTGTTATTACTTATCGTACTTTGATCCATTTCATCATTCCATGACGAGCATTAGCTGGATAAACAGGATATACCAGTTCACATAGTCTCCTTCAGCAAAATAACCTGTCTTCTGTACTCATATGTAACTTAAACAAACCAAGAAGAATGGAACAGCAAATTCTCATGTGTGCTTAATGTGTATGGGTGTGCGTGATGTGTGTGTGTGTGTGTGTGTGTGTGTGTGTGTGTGTGTGTGTGTGTGTGTGTGTGTGTGTGTGTGTGTGTGTGTGTGTATGTGTATTATAAATCACAGGAATAACTAAGCAAATAAGCCTCTCTGAGATACAGTGCAAGCCAAACAGCTGTACTTGTTTTGAAAAATAAAATGCTAAATGTAATATAGCTTCAATTGTCTGTACTCAGGGTGCAATATAACATACCAAAGAGATGAGATATGAGATGACAGTTTATTGTTGCATGTACACACACACACACACACACACACACACACACACACACACACACACACACACACACACACACACACATATTCAAAAAAAGAATTGTGAAGTGATGACCATAACACAAGATCATCACTGACTCCAAACTCCCTAATACAAATTGGATCTTTATTACTGCTCTAGTATTGCATTTTTCCTCTGCTGACGCTCACTAGAATATTTTGTATAGACACGATCAAATATATAAGTCATTCATTCACAAATTGTGCCAGTGCTTTCTTTTTAGCTGATTTCATGACTTCCTCTAAGAAAAATGTAGTTAAAATTTATAACCTACATCTTACAGATCTGCCTAGAATCTCATTCCTCTACCTCTAAACATGCGATTCCAATTCATCAAAGACAACCTGTCTACAATGTATGATGAAACTGGATATGTACCTTTCACCCACTGCCCTTTCACTGATTCCTTTCTTTCAACTACCGTTATTTGTTTTTAGCTGTGAAGTAAAGAATGTAAATATATACAAGCTGGGAGAAAAATATCTATTGACTCTCCATGTTGAGAACATAAACACTGAAAATCATTTATACCAAAATAAAGAAAACATGGCCATTTTGGCCAGTTCTGAAAATCACAATTTTGCATCCATCTATTTGGTTTCCTTAGCACATTTTAATTACCTTCACTCTATTTTCTTAGCTGTTATGACATTACGGTTGCTCTCTCTACTGTTCCTTCTACTGAGACTGGCATGATACAGTCTTTAGATATTGATTTTAATCTGTTAAGAGTGTTATGACTTAACCACTTCTTATAGGTTCATAGGTTGATACTAGGCTATCTGCCCTAGGGCATTTATAAGCCTAGCCAGAGTGTGTTTGGCTTTCGCCACCCTTTTAGATTAGTTGACTGTGCCTCTGTATAGTAGGTCACAGAAGGTAGCCCTTTTAATGTTAGTTTACTGTACCTCTGTCAAGCAGGGACACAGAAGAGATCCCAAGGGTAAACTTACGAGCTCCCATCCACTCGCCAAGATTTCTCTTGAAGAGGGTCAGTGAGGGGCTCTGCCTAACATGGATTGGGATTTTGTTCCAAAGTGAGGGGAGCCTCTGGGATATGAATCTGTCCCTCCAGCATGTCCTATTTATTTCTGTGCTGAGGTTCAAGTCCCTGGAGCATGTAGCTCTAAGGGATTTGGATTTCCTGAGGTGAAGCATGTCCATCAATTCTGGGTTGGACATGGCTTTATAGTCAGACACAGATCGCCTCTGAGTAGGCGGTACACAACTGAGTAGAGCTGGAGTTTCTTTAGCCGAACTGCATAGGGCATCTGTTTGAGCCCCTTGATCCTTTTGGTGAGGTACTTTTGGGGTCTTTCCAGTTGCTGCAGGTGTCGGGTAAGGTACATCCCAAATGGGGCATTGTATTCAATTATGGGCCTGATAAGTGATGAGTAGAGGGGCACAATGACCTCTCTTGATCTAGATGTGAACCCTTTCGTGATAAGGTGAGCTATATAGAAGGTCTTTCTAACCACTTTGGCAACGTGATTGTCAAAGGAGAGATTGTTATCTACTTGGGTCCCCAAGTCCCTAATTACTTCTTCCATACTTAATGGATTACCACCTATGTGGTAATTTGTGGGCACTTTGTTTCTCCCAAAGGGGATGACTATGCACTTTTTGGCATTTAGCTTTAGGCCATGGCTCTGGCACCAGTTATCCGTCTCTGTGAGACCCTTCTGGAGGATGCTTGTGTCAGCCGGAGAATCGATTACGGCACCCAGTTTGCAGTCATCTGCAAACTTGGTCAGCCATAGACCACCCATGTTAGCCTGTACCTCGGAGAAATATATACCGAACAAGTGAGGACTCAGGACTGAGCCTTGTGGGACACCACTTGTAACTGGTTTAGAGTCTGACATTTGGCACCTGCTATTCTGACCATGTAGGTTCTATCCCTGAGCCAGTTAGCAACCCATCTTGTGACATAGTGGTTGATATTTAAGCTGATGATCTTATTTATGGTGCCCGAGTGGGGTATTATGTCGAAGGCTTTTGCGAGGTCCAGGTAGGCTGTGTGGACTACCTTCCCTTCATCTATGGCTTTGGTAACTGTTTCATAGAAGTTGACCAGGTTCAAGAGGCAAGATCTGCCCTTAACAAAGCCAAATTGGGTAGGATCAAGTTTCTGGAGGTTCCCAATGTCTTTGTTTATGATTTCCATGATGATACGCTCCATAGCTTTGCAGACCAGGCTAGTCAGGCTTATAGGGCGATAGTTTCTGGGGTCTGTTGTGGCACCACCTTTATGGAGTGGGACCACTGTTGCTGTATGCCATTCCTTGGGTACATATCCTGTAGTATGGCTGAGATTGAACAGTGACTTTATATGAGGGTTTAGTTCTTCTTGGAGCTCGTGTAAGACGCAGCCCGGGACACCGTCTGGTCCCATTGATGCTGTGATTTTTGCTTTGGAGAGGGCAGCTCTCACCTGTGCATCTGTGATCTCAGGAAGGCTACACTCTGTTGGGATAGACATTTGCTCTTTTGTGGGGGAAGGGGGGGAGAAGTTTGCACTGAACCTTTCTGCCAGGATGTTGGCAATGTCTGTGGGTTCAGTGTATTTTTTGTCATTTTGCACTAACTGAGAGCATATCTGGGAGTTGCCTCCCAGGTTTCTGACATAACTAAAGAAGGCCTTGTGATTATCTTTAGTGTCTTGTGCAATTTTTCTTTCGAAGCTGGCCTTAGATGATTTTATGAGGGATCTTGCTCTATCATGTAGTAGCTTTCTCCTTCTGTTGTATAGCTTATTTATGGCCGGGGTCCACCAGACAGGTCTCCTGCCTTTGGAGGAGTGAGTCTTGGTTTTATTTGGGATAGCATACTCCATGCATTCCTGTAGGTGTCCATAGAATGCTTTTGTAAAGGATTCTGCATTTTGGGCTGTATTTTCCACTGGCCCGGGGGCTTTGAAGGATTCCACCTCAGTTTTGAGAAGTGTGACATTTGCTTTTGAGAAGTTATTCACCATGGTTTCCTTGGCTAGGGGTGGGGATGGAATATTGATGTCCAGTGAGATTAGTTTATGGTCTGATCTTACCAATGAGGGGTATACCTCTGGTGTGGAACATAGAGACCCCATGTTGGTGATGACCAGATCCAATATGTTTTCCCCTCTTGTGGGAGTGGTGACTGGTTGTTCCATAGCATTTGAGTTTATAAATTCTAGGAACTGTTGGGCAAGGGTGTTTGGGCTTGAGTAGTTTTCCCAATCAATGTTTGGGTAGTTGAAGTCACCCAATATAATGGTGTTTGGAGAGACCTTCATATTCTCCAGTGTTCTCTGGAATGCCGAGTGAGGTTCCTGTGTTTGGGAGGGTGGTCTGTAGCAGGCTACAAACTGAAAGGCAGTTTTGCCCACTGTTAGTTGCACATGGATGGTCTCCAATGCTTCGTGCAGTGCCACTAACCTGGAGGTGTGGGTATCTTTGATAAATATGGATACTCCCCCTCCTTTTGTGGTTCAGTCTGAGTTTTGGGGCTGGAAAGCATGGTATGAAGTATAACCTGTTAGTGCTTGGGTGCTCTCGGGAGCCTTGAACCAGGTTTCTGTTACTGCACAGATATCGATATTCTCCATACTGAGGAGAGTCTCGAGTGCATGCATCTTGAGGTTTAGACTTCTGGCGTTGAGCAGCATTACCCTTAGTTTTTTTTTTTTCTTTGTGTTGTCTATGGAGGTGGGTTTGTCTTTTGAGCCTTGCCTAAAAAAGGCACTATGGGGGAGGCAAGAGCCTTTGCCAGTATTCGAAAACCCAGGGGTGACAGGTGCAAGCCATCCCTAGCGAAGCAATGTGGCTTTTCGAGCATGTCATCCCAGGCTGACAGACACTGGATCCCCTTTGAATGACACCAATACTTTAGCCAATTGTTAAAATTGATCATTTTGTCTTTATACTGTGGCATCATTCTTGGTGAGGGTAAGATGCTACTCAAGGTCAGGGTCATACCGGCCTGGGCTACATGCTCAGAGAGCTCCTCTGTCTCTTTTCATGTAGTCCAGGGAGGTACATCTCAGGTCATTCACACCAGCATGGACAATGACTTGGAGTGACCTGAGTGCTTGTGTTATGTGACATATCCTGGCACCTGACAGGCAGCTTACAGTGACCTTCTCCTTGTTCATCCTGGTGAGTGGGACGTCAGTGTGTCTGACAATAGAGTCACCTATTACAAGTGTATTAGGTGTGTTGTTTAGCCTTAAGGGCTGTGACTGTGTGGCACACTGACTTTGTGAGCTATGTGCTATGTGGGTATTGTTTTATGGAAGGGGTTGCTTGGATGTCTGCTTTGGAGGTCTCTGCTGCTTAAGCAGATTTTTATTTAAAGCCTCCGAGTATGTTTTTGTGTGTTTATGTGTTTGGTTTGCTGATGCGATAGGTCTATGTGAGACTGGATTTGTGGTGTGTGTGGTTACCTTCTCCTCCTGACAGGCTGTGCCAGTACTGGGTTGAGAGAGCTTAGCCTCCAGTTTGGCTATATAGTTGCATCTCTCACATATATTTGAGCTTGTTGGGAGGAGGAGAGGGTGGACTGTTTACATAAAGCAGTTGTAACATTGCCTTATGTATACATATCTCTCGTAGAAGTGTGACAAGCTCAGACAAAATGCCATCTTACTTACAACTCTTTACATTCCTCATTCATCTTCCCATTTGGTCCAGTTCATAACATGCTTGTTCCTGGTTTATTGTCAGCTGCAGAGACCTCTTCATTTGGAAAAATTACTCTTAGTGTTTCTTAGACTATTAGGTATTGAAACATGAATTGAGAATAGGGGGGGGGGGGTTGAAAGTATAGTAGCTTCTGAAAGTCATCAGTATAATGCAGCCTGAGAAGACATTCAGACACTCCCCTCCAATTTCTATTCTTCTGAAATTATGAGAAAGTGCATAAATGAAGAAATATAGATATAATCTATCCCTCTATAATCACATAACACATCAGCAGTCATTAGGTCTGTTAACAGTAATGTGACTCCCATCACTAAGAACAGTTACACATCATACTCCTTCACATTTAGATGTGCAATGGCCTGAATCCATTGCTGAACTAGGGTCTTTAACATCACTTGTATTGTTGCACATAAATTTTATTTATAAACTATATGGGGGTGGCTTGTGGGGGTTACAATAAACAAGCTTATATTGCTGAGTTCTTTGTCTGTATTTTGATGTGGTCAGGTGGTTATTTTTTTGTTCTTTTTGTAGGGCAATTAAAGCATGTAAAGTCATTTTTCTACATGCAGAGTACTTGTTAGGCAAAAGCTGCTATATCTGCTGGAAATGGGGGGTGGTCTGCCTTAATGGTTAAGGTCTTCACCTTAAAGACACCAAGTACAGGACTTTAGTCTTACCAGGGGTTATTGACTAGGCTTAAAGTAGTCCTTCAGTGTAGTTAGCCTAGTATTTACCTATGAACCTATAAATTAATTTTAGGGGCTTCAGAGTTGGTATAATGGTTAAGGTGTTTACTGTACAATGCAAAGCACAGGGTCTGAGTCTTATCTCTGATGGAAATTGGCTAGGCTTAAAATGGCCTAGAAGGGCAGCTGGCCTACTATTTACCTATGAACCAGTGGAATGCAGAGAGTAAACAAAAGCTGCTATCAAACATGACACTAATGAAATGTTTAAATTATTTTGCAAACATATGTTTGCCAGGGAATAGTTTTACTACTGTAAATAATTTACATAGGAAGTGATGTAGGTAATGCACAAAATAGGCCACTATTAGATGGCATGCATTTTGGTTATTTTACAGAAAGAACACAATCACTAAAAATGTATACCTGCCTGTCACAAAATATATTAAATTTACTAACGGACTAAATGTTAAATAACACTGTAGTATTACCCAACAAGGTTGCTTGCTGTTGCCAGTATTTTGTTACAAAATGTAAAGAGACAGCTGGTGTATCTTTTAACAAGCTTGTAGTATGAGATCAAGGGTTGAATACATCAGGTCATGCAATACTTTAATACATTCTTGCAGCAGTTCAAATGTTAGTTGAGTTATACAGTTATTGGTTATGTGGTGAGTAACATGCAAACTATTTTGTTCAATAAAACTCTATAATGTCAAGTACATTTTATAAAGGTGCTAAAGTTTGTATATAATGATCACATTAGCCACTGATGTATTTTAATTGAAGACAATAACTGTTACTAGTTTTTGTTGTATAGATTTGCTGATTTTAGGTAAACCAATAAGAGCACTAGAACACAGGAACAATACTAGACAAGCGATCCTGGGGACCTTAAGATGCCTAGCAAAATACAGTTTTAAGCAGACACACACAAAACCTGTTGCCAGTCTTATATCACTTAATAGAATGCTTAAAAGAATGTTTATTCAAAGCTGGTTGATATAACGTCAATGCAGCATTCTCAGACATAACTTGTGACAACTGATAATATTCACCTGAATTATACTGGATCCCCGTTAGAATTATAACAGGTGTTTAGCCAGTTATTAAAGCCAATCAGCTTTTCTTTATAGTTTGACATCAGTTTCATGAAGACAGGAGTCCATTCAACACTAGGGTCTTTCATGCATTTGTGACATTCATGTAGAACCTTTTCACGTCTTTCTCCGTATCCTTCCTGGCGCTACATGCAAGGTCATGGCCAATATGGGCCACCACCAAGTCATACTCATATTTGTCTAGTTTAAGGGTCCTATGAGTCCTTGTAGTGTCAGCAATCTTGGCTATTGAGAGCGAGCTCACTGTCACCCTGTTTTTTGTCCGGCCTTGTGACTATAGAATCCATGTGCTTAACTAGGAAAAAATCAAACCGCTACTCCACGGCTAGTCAATCAGAAGCTGATAATTCCTGAGCTTTTAGCAAAATTTATTAAAACGAAAAACACTGATAAAATTCAAAGTTCTTGTAATCAACAATTGACTCAAGCTTTATATTGGTAAAAATATATTAAGCAGTCTGAAACAACAAACAAACCCTTCGGTTCTGGCAGGTTTTTTTAGTAATGTCCTCAGATACTCCTTGCAATACACTTGGTATCCAACTGCTTAACAGGAGCAGTTGCCAAAATCCTTGAGCAGGTCCATGTAAGAATGTATTTTTGCCTCTGCTTACCGCTACGTTAATAGTGAGTTGTACATTTTATTAGTATGTGCTTAACTAGAGTCACCAATCAATAGAAAATTTCCCTTTGTATTTGAAGATTGCTTTCATACAATTGTTCTAGGGTTTGTTGTTTCCTGGCAATTCGCAACTTTGTCATCACTATTTGGTGTTGCATTACGTAGTTTACATTGGGCCTTGCACCTGCAGCTTATGCAAGGATTTTTTTTTAAGTAGCTCAGAATATGATAATTTAGGCTGTGTATGAGAAGATTGTGGTGTAGCTGAGTTTGATTGCAAGACTATACATAGCTTGGCTATGTACTAACATTTTTCACAAGTACGCAGTGGCAAATTAAGTAAAAAAAATCCTTCTGTGATCATCAGGCATTTCTTATGTCACTTGAGTATACCAAGTGCTATGAGGAATCAGCGGGTAGGCTAGTTTGCAGATCTTTCATCTTAACTATGCATATAAAGTGTATCAGGAAAGAGCAAGAGAATATAATACTGTTTTTGTTCTAGGGTTAAAGTAATTTTAATTCAAAAAATTAGTAGACATAGATGAATTAAGTTTTGAGCACCATGCTTACAATATGCAGTGTTTATTCTAGCTTATCTATATGGTCAGTTTGGTGTGTGAATAAAAGAAGATATTAATGTTTCAGACCCTAATTAAGGCATTGTTTGTGAATAAAATAATAAATGTAGCTTGAAGAAAAAAAATTGTTCATGCACCAAAACTAAGTAGGCAGTCAATAATTTAGTCTAGACAGCTAGGAGATTGGTTTTAGAGATGTAACAACATACCACTGCATAACTCTGCAGTTTATACTGCGTTAACTGGAAGATGGAGACAACTAATGTTCCCAAAAGGGAATTTGGAATTGAAATGCCTCTGTATGTCAAATACAGCATTGTGCAGCCACCTGCTGAGGAGAAAAACTTGAACAAGAAGAAGAAAGCTTAGAGCTCCAGCTAGTAATATCCACACCTCAGAAACAGCAGCAAATTATTCCCATCCATCAAATAATGACTACAGCACTGAGCAAGTTTATACCCTGGCTAAAAAACAAACAACAACAATGAAACTACTTTAATTTAAGATTAAATGTAAAAATGGGAAAATGAGTAGAAAGGCAGAGGGAAAATAGTATATTTAGCAAACACAAATAGCCAGGTGATAGTAAGAAGCACAATATAAGTGAATTTAACTAAAACTGTAATAAAATCTAAAAAGTTGTGTCTTTCGGCTTTTCCCGGTTAGGGGTCGCCACAGCGGAACTCCAGTCCGCTAATGATTGGCAGTAGATTTTTACATGCCAAGTTGCCAGCTCTGATGCACAACCTTCAACGAAGGTATGCCCATTCACGCATGTCTCCACACAGAAGACGCTCTAGCTGAGAATCGAACATGACAACGTCTTACTGTGAGGTGACAACGCTACCGCAACACCACCACCGCAACAATAAACTCTAAAAAGTGGTAAAACAAAAGTGTAAAATCACAAGGATAACACTTGGATTAACATGAGTGAGGTTCATTCTAATAGACAGGTGACTGTTTAAGACACAGTGCCAAAAGCTTTAGCCAAACAAACTGTAAAAACATAATACAATTCTATTAAATTAGCAATAAAGTGTAGAAAGCATCAAAATGGCAGTAAGTGCAAACAGATTCAATTGCTTTCTGGAGTTTAAGCTTGAAAATGCCAAACATGTCTTCTCAGCAAGTGATTCAGTTTGAGCTCTCCTGAAGCACTGAAAAAAGACAAAGGCAAATGTCTAGATGCACTGATAAGCAGAGGGAAAAAGGTGAAGGAACAAACAAAAAAGCAATTAGAACTCCAGCCGATAATGTCCACTCCTCAGAAACAACAGCAAATTATTTCCTGCCACCAAATAATCACTTTTTCACTCAGCAAGGTTACACCTTCACTAGAAAACAAACTGAAACTGTACTTTAATTTAAGATTAAATGCAAAAGTGGGAAAAAGTGTGGGAAGTAATGGGAAAAATAATATTTTTAGCAAAATGGAGATGCTATATAATGAAGCAACAAAGAACACTCAGTGTAATAAAATGAAGGAGCTAGTAATTACACAAACAACCAAACAACTGTATAACAACAAACATACGTTATTTTTAAATAAACCTACAATAAAATGTAAAAAAAGTGGCAACAATGCATAAAATTGCAAAAAATAAATAAATAAATAAATAAATAAACACTTGGATTAACTAAAAGGGGCTGACACACCAACAGCTAGGCAAATATTTAATTTATCAGAAAACCACAAATTTTATGAGGAACAAACCAAATGCATTGTACCAAGAAGTTGTACCGTAACAGCGTTTCCCACCTTAGAAGCTACAGTTTATCTTTTTATCTTGCGTGGGCTTAGCAGTATAAATAGATTGAATGTATAGAAGTTGCACTATAGAAGTGTTTCCCTTTTGAGAGGCTAAATCCTTCCTTTTTATCTGGCATATGTTTAACAGTTAAGAGTTTGAGCTGTTAGCTTCAATCCTACGGTCTAGGAGAAATCAACTGTTTAGCCGGTGTTAGCTGTACTCCGTATGAATTCTAACTATGTTGCACACGTGGAGAGGTTATGGTCCTCCTCTTTTTTCAGTAGAGAGTGCTTTGAGCATAAACATAAGTAACAAAAGCCTCTCTACTTTAAATATATCTGTCTACTATAATTGTGGAATTATCGCCAAGCTTGAGTTAATTGTACCTAGAAGGTATTTTAGCGCTAACACCCCCTTCCCTTCTCACAAACGCTAGCTTCTGCCTTTGCTCCCAATATCTGGGAGCACTTATTTGAGCAGTTCCTAGCACTTTCTATAAACTTTAGGTAATTGTACTTAGAAGGTATTTTAGTGCTAATAGCCCCTTCCCTCCTCACAAATGCTAGCTTCTGCCTTTGCTCCCAATATTTGGGAGCGCTTATTTGAGCAGTTCCTAGCACTTTTTATAAACTCTTCTAGCTACTGTTGAACTGACTGCAAACACTTTGCTTCATTGTATCACTCTCGGAAATAGTTTGTAGCATTCGATTGTACCAAAGCTTTAATTAGTATAACGCTACTCTTAATGTGTTCCTGTAACCGATCATCTTACATGTCTTAAATTTAACAAGCACTGCTTTTAGTTTTAAGCTCACAGCCTACAGTGTTACAAATGAGATAATTCAGCAGAGCCATCCCTATCAGAAATAAAGCTTGCAATTGAGAAGACTTTGCCACTTGATTAAAGCTTGACGGATATTTCTTTGATGGTCTTGTGGAATTAAGCATTCCATATGATTCATTGATAACAGGGGACTGTTCTGTAAATGACAGCGTTGCTCATACTGTTCATATATAACAGTTAGGCAATTATAGAATAAGTAGATTGTTCTCTTTCTTCTTGCTGTGCATGGGCAACATTGTTACATAGCCTTCCTCACCAGCTAATTATGCAATTGTGTAAGTTGTGAGTGTTTTTTGAATAACATCCTGCTTATTGATGTAGTTTTCGCTGAATTAAGTTGCCCTATTTGACCAACTATATTCATGTTGATGTTATTACCTAACGTTATGTAAACTTGGATTTAGATACATGTGTGTAGTATAAGTGTGCCTACCAGTTAGGTATGTCCTTCACCTAGATTACCTGCCTTAAGATATTTGCTTAATGTCAATATTATATATGTGCAATGAAACCAGCTTATTAATGTACATGCCTGACTGTTACACTATGAATATAGTTCTGCTTTATCTAGAGTGGTTAAACTATGACCTCTTTAACTAAATGTTCCCACCTGATTTAAGCAAAGAACTGCCTAGCCTGTAGCTTTTGAGTACCTTATTATTGAAGGATTGTTTTTATGTGGAATTTATTGCTCAAAGTACTTTGCCTGTACTACTTTTTTTACTTCTTTACATCTTTTTTCTTTCTTTCCCAATAGTACCTAGCTATCCAACTTGCTTATGCTGCAGTAAAATATGGAAACTTCCTGCCTGAAGACTAAGGACCCCTTCCGAGTTTCCAAATGCATCATCACATTGCCTCCTAATCTTGTACCTTTTCAAAAGAGGAAGCAAGAAAGTATGTGCTATCTTACACCTGGCAATTAAGTATGTTTGTAACTATTTTTTCAGGTGGTTTAAAGTACACTTCCAAGCCAGGATAGCCAGCAGCCGTACCCCCTCTCTACCTCATAACCAGTATACTACTCTTATCACTAGTATATGCTCCCTAACTGTCTATCTCCTACCGTATCTTAGATCAGACATTACCCTTATTAAACGTCTGTTGTAAAAAGTTATCTGCCCACTAGGTGGCACCCCTTCCAACTCCTACCTTCCATAGGTCTATCCCGCTGGCTCACAGTGTAATTACCTATACTGCTGATGTTGAAATTTTGCTAATAATCTTGCCCGCTTTAAATTTCTCCTCCTAGTTGCACCCCTTTGTTCCTAGTATTTCTCTTCCTCTATCTTTTTTTATCTCTACACTTACCCTTAACTATACCGACCTTCAATAGTCATCACTTTACTGA
This sequence comes from Protopterus annectens, assembly GCF_019279795.1. Taxonomy (NCBI): domain Eukaryota; kingdom Metazoa; phylum Chordata; order Ceratodontiformes; family Protopteridae; genus Protopterus; species Protopterus annectens. The sequence goes on from NC_056731.1 coordinate 1,763,114,753, forward strand.
TTGCCTCTATTTGAGCTTCTTCCTCCTTCTCTTGTCTCTTCCCACTCCATTCGCCCTGCGGGCTCACTCCGCTCCCCTACTCTACCCCCAATTCCCACACACCCCAGTGGTCCTAGACTTATACTACTAAACCACACCCTCCTCCCCAGCCAACAAATAAGATACTCCCTCCACCTTAGATAATTGCACCACACCCTTACTGCACTCATCCTATCACAAGCCTCCTCCTGTAGTGTTTTTAACATCCACTTATACCTCTATATATTTCCTTAAATCTTTCTTACCTTGCTTATATTTCCCTTAATTGCAGTAGTCATGCCTACCACTACTAGCTCTGCACTAACTAAACTACTACTCAACACCATACTTTTATCTGTTCTAACCTCAGCCTATCTCTTAACCTCCTTTGAACACCTAACTTATTCTCAATTTCACTATCCCACCAAAGAAACAGCCATATATATTCACACTATTACCCATAATAATATAAATATATTCTCCACATCTACATACTTACTAGCAAAGTACCACAGACTGGCCCACATTAAATACAATAGCATAGCATCTAAGAAAGTTCAGTATCTAATTAATAACATACATTATCCTTTGCTTATACTAAAAAAGCATTCCTTACAAGATGGAGACATCCATCCTAACCCTGGCCCAGCCAATATCCTATCCACTGAATCTCTTACCACTAAACCCTCTATCCCACACACCCCAAACAAACACCCTAACTCACTCCTGATAGCACACCTCAATATTCAAAGTGTTAATAACAAAGTTCCCCATCTCCATGCTCTCTTGGATGTACACTCTTTTGACATTCTGTTTGACAGAGACTTGGCTAAAACCAGGGACCCAGGATAATGAAAGCCGCCCACTAAGATACAATATATTGTGACTAGACCGTAAAAAGAGAAAGGGAGGGGGAGTAGCAATTCTTTTCAAGGATGGATTGCAAGTCACCTCTTTACCTTATAACCCACCTAAAGACAGTAATGCAAAAGTTCTTACTTCCAAAGTACAACTGAATTCTAGTAAATCCATATACATCTTCTGCATCTACCTACCTCCTGGAAACAATATAAGTACACTAGAAGATATTCTTAGTTGGGTATCATTAACCTTCCCAAAAGAAACTATAATCCTAGGTGACTTCAATATTGACTGGAAGTGCATTAATACTGACCATCCTACTTCTCATATTAACCTTCATGGATTCTCTCAGACCATCACCTCCCCAACTAGAATTAACAAACCAACCAAAAAAGAGAGCACCTTGGATTGGATCTTTATTAATAACTACCACCAACTTTATAAAGTAGGTATCTTCCCTGATGATGTCAGTGACCACTCTTTGACCTACATAATCAGGCAAGAGATTGATAGATCTCACCAAGCTTCATATAGGACTATACGGTCAAACAAACATTTTAACCAAAGGTATTCCAGACTGAACTTAGCTCATGTGATTGGTCTCCCCTAAAAACCCTCCTACTTGAAGAGGCTGTCAAACACTTTAACTCTAAATTCTTAAATATCCTTGACCAACATGCACCAAAGCGCACTATCAGAACTAGGTCCAGACCAGCCCCATGGATCTCTAAAGACACCAGGCAAAAATATTAGTCAGAAATAAAGCTTGGACTAAGTGGAGAACTACCAAAAACATATCAGATCAACAAACATTTAGACAAATGAGAAATGTGACAAAAAATGCAATACTTATAGACAAAAACTCCTTTTATTGCAAAATGCAGCAAACACACCTAAACAATCCCCAAAGATTCTGGGAAAGTACCAATAGACTGTTGCACCCAGGTAACTGCAATACACCAACCCCAACTTGTGCTAATTATGAGACTCCCAACCAAACTGCTAATGCCTTTAATGCCTTCTTTACTGAAGCCATCCAATTTCTAGCCAGCCAGCTAACCCCTGACAGCTCCAGCCTTCCTAACCCCATTAGCAGCTCTCTTCCTACTTTCCTATTACAACCCACCTCTACTAATTTCATCTACAAACTCATTCTAAACCTTAAGCCTTGTACTCCTTCTGCTGACCAGATTCCAGCTCAATATCTGCAAAAAGCAGCTAAAGCAGTAGCTTATCCTATATATCCATCCTAATAAACAGAACCATTAATGAGGGAACCATCCCAATCATCTGGAAAATCTCACACATTATCCCCCTACATAAAGTAGGCAACTCTGATGAATATTCTAACTATCTACCTATAGCCCTACTATCCCCCTTAGCAAAAATAATGGAAAAATGCATTCATCATCAGCTTCTAGACCTCTTACTTCTACACAACTTACTAGCACAAAACCAACATGGCTTTAGACCATACCATAGTACCACTACAGCCCTCTTATCCTTCACTGGCACCATTAACAGAAATCACAATAATAATGCTCTCTCTTCAACTCTATTTATTGAACTTTCAAAAGCTTTTGATATGGTAAACCACACATTGCTTATAAATATTCTCAAATCACTTTCTCTTGACACTTTAGCTGTACAATGGTTCAGCTCTTACCTGAGTGACAGGCAGCAAGCTGTTATGTGGGAAAATAATCTATCATCCCACCTGCCAGTTACACTAGGTGTCCCCCAGGGCTCCATTCTAGGTCCTCTATTATTTCTATTTTTATTAATGATCTCTGCAAAGCTACTCCTCATGCAAACTGTATACAATATGCAGATGATTCAACAATAATCTGCACAGCCAAATCTTTATCTTAACTACAATCCCTAACTCAGAAAATGTTTAACATAGTAGAGTCATGGTTCTTAAAACACTGTCTCCTCCTGAATCCTAAAAAAAAATCAAACTCCTGCTCTTTACCCCTACCCATAAGTATACACCTATAGATTTCTCTGTTACTTCTAACAATGGTACCCGTCATATCCTCTGACGTTACCACCAAGCTCCTAGGAATTACTATAGACAACAACCTTAACTTCGACTCCCATATTAATAACACTATAAAAACAGTTAACAGAAAAATGGGCTCCCTATATAGAGTCAAATCCTTCCTCACTCCTATAGCAAGATCTACTATTGCCCCCTCACATCTATTCTCAACACTCCTTTATGCCTCACGAATCTATACTAATCTGTCAAAAAATAATCTTCTCAAACTAGCTGCCTCCTATAACAACATTGCCAGATTTGCCACTGGTAATCCCTTCAGAAGCCATCATTGTGAGAATCTAAAACAACTAGGATGGCTTGAACTACAAAATCAGCTTCAATATAGCCAACTTATCATTGCACATGAGATCCTCAACCACCCTAACAATACTCCAATACTCTCAAACCTCATAACCTCCTATAAAAATCTTACGATCATCAAATAAACTGTTAGTTAGCATAAGTAAGTCAAACAACATGGCAGATGATTCTCTGTTCTCAAACACTACTGGGAAAAAGTGGAACCTTCTACCTACTGAACTGACTTCTCTTCCTTCCCTACCCCTCTTCAAACAAAAACTGAAAATACTCCTCAGAACAAACTGGTTATGCCCTTGCAGCAACCTTAACTAACCTATCACCTCTGCTATTCCTTCTACTCTCCCTAATTGAGTTTATGTTCTATATTGCATATGTAAGCAGAACTGTTAACCAGAAACTGCTATGATTGACTTTATGTGAATATCATGTTCTATATTTTGTAGTTATTAACCATTGTGTTCTATATTTTGTAAATAGTTATTAACCGTTGTGTTGTAAAATGTATTTTAGTATTCTTCAGTGTTACCTTTATTGTAACCTTAAACATTATTTTCTCTCTGTATTTGTGTTGGAGCTTTTCTCCCTGGGCCTCTACTGAAAATGGACATATATCCAGTTAGACTAGCCTGGTCAACAAATATAAAATAAATAAATAAATAAATGCATGAGGCAAAATTCTGAACATTGCAAACTTCTGGACAGCTGAGATGTATACTTTCCAGTGTGTTTATTTGTCATGAGCTTCCTGATCATTATTATTTGATGTGGACCTTCTGGTTTTAATAACATCAGATTCTGTGATGATTTGAGTTGTAATGCTCTATAGAGACTACATAATTAATCATGCTACATGGGTATATGAGTGTACTAAAATTAATTAAAACACCCAAAAATCGATGTAACTAAGACTGACTCAAAAAATGCTGACAACACAGTGCACATGCTGCAAGATATAACCTTGGAGCGTACAAGTAAAAAAAAACATGTTTTTGCAGGGACACCTCATGTGGGGGGAACAACCCTTACACACCTGTTAATTTTATATATAACTTTTATATAACACATTTCTATCATATTATATTATGATTGAACTTAAACAAAGTAAACACATAAATAAGATAGAACGTGCATAATACCGAAAACCCTAAACACTGCACCTGCAAAAATGTTAAAAAGGAAAATCATTTCCTTTTCCAGACATTGCATTAAAATCCTCCATAACACTAGGCTCTAATTTGTCTGAATATTGTTTATGTCATGGGAAGGATTTTTTTAAGGTAAGGTGTAGGGTTAGAATTAGGTAGAAGGTTGGGGCATGGTTAGGTTTGGGGTTACCACACATTACTAAGGTGGAGAGGGGAGGCTTTGCCACCAAGCAACCACCAATGTAATGCATGCTAATCCTAACTCTGCCCATGCTAATCCTAACTCTGCCTTTGACCCATCCCCCTACCCCTAACCTTACACTTTACCTTAAATGCACTCTTCACTCAACACCACCGCTATACATGACAAAACTGGACACACAAACATGAAATAATAGCACACTAGCAATATTAAATCTATCCCCTTATCTAACCCCACCCTAACCTTAAACCACACACACACACACACGCACACACGCACACACACACACACACACACACACACACACACACACACACACACACACACACACACACACATGCACATACACACACACACACACACACACACACACACACACACACACACACACACACACACACACACACTAAAGATGAGCCCCTACCTAAATTGTACATTTATCGTGACATTGCCACCCTTTCCCAAATCTCACTTGCCCATTTCTACAAAACGTATCTTCAAGATTTTGAACATTCAAAAACAAGAATGTTCAACAATATTCACCACTCCTTGCATTTATTGAGCAAATGTACATTCAGTGAAATGCAGGAGAGCCATATATATATATATATATATATATATATATATATATATATATATATATATATATGTATATATATATATATATATATATATATATATATATACATACACAGAGAGAGAGAGAGAAAGAGATCTTATAGACACATTTAATTGCATATCAGCATATGCTATAGCTTGATAACAAAGTACATATAACAAGTTATCGTATTTTAAATAGTTTTCCTCCTTTTTTTCTTCCCTCTATTCTTCTGTTTTGATATTTACTTAATAAAGTTTCCAATAATAGCCAATTGCTTATCCTTTGAGTAACTATAATTTTGACAATCGAATTTGAAAACTCACATACCTTCTCTTTTTCTCTGTACAACATAAGTAAATCCAACAGATATTCAAAGTTTATGTAGTACAGATAGTTAAGTGAATGTGGTAGTTTGATTAGGGTTTCAAAAATACATTAGGAGTCATTGGTTTCCATGTTTGGGTTAGTCTGAAATTTACATTTGAGATTAATTAATTTTCTAACACAATGCATATCTTTTAGTAGCAAAGGTCTAACTCTGCACGCATGTTTAATGTAATGCAGCTTCTTGTTTCTGACTTGATTATAAATACATTCTGTAGAAAACTGTTTCATTTTGGTATGAAATCTTACAAGAAATGTTACAGTGATAACACAATACTATTTCAATAAATATAAATTAGTTAAATAGTGGTTAAAAAACAAATGGACCTTTAAAATTCAAACTTCCTAAAACTAAACAAACTACATCCTGGATCTGTACAAGAAATGCCCCTGGTATGAGAAAATATTGAGTAAGTTGGATTTAATCTACATCGAGTACTAGTTAATTCATAGGTTCATAGGAGGTTACTAAGCTAGCAGCCCTAGAGTCCTTACAAGCCTAGCCAAGTTAATGCAGAGTTGCTTCAATTGTCTTTGGTTAGATGGACATAATTCGTAGAGCAAGTCTCTGATAGACACTGACTACCCCTGTCCATGAGGGACATGGGTGCCAACCCCTGGGTGAATTTGCTGCTTCCCATACATTTGTCCAGGTTGCACTTGAATAAGGTCAGTGAGCAGCTCTGCTTTATATGAATTAGAAGTTTATTCCAGAGTTGCAGCAATCTCTTGGAGATATATGTGTCTCTCCAGCATGTTCTGTTAATGTCACAGGCTAGGATAAGATCCCTAAAGTGAGTGACTCTTGTGCCATTTGACTGGCAGATGTGCAGCATATCCAGCAGGGCAGGGTCAAAGACTGCCCTGTATGCCAGACACAAGTTACTTCTCATCAGCCTATACAATACAGAGTACAGTGACAGGGCCTTCAGTCTGTCCACATAAGTCATGGTTTAGAGGCCTTGTATTTTTTTATTGGGAAACCTTTGTGGTGTCTCCAGCTGCTGCAGGTGTCTGGTGAGGCACATGCAGAAGAGAGATTTGTACTCCATTAATGATCTGATGATGGTCAAGTACAGTGGAGTTATTACATACTTAGACCTGGATGTGATGTCCTTACTTATGAGATGCTCAGTGTGGAAGGCTTTCCTTATCAGTGTGGAAACTATTATTTATTTTTATTTTACATTTGTTTACAGTGAAAGTACGACTGGACACCAAAAACTTGGTGGTCGAAATTCAGATTGTCATCTAGCTGTAGTCCCAGATCTCATGCCACTGGGTTTGAATTTAGGGGGTTACTGTCAATATTGTACTTAGCAGGGAATTTTGGTTTACCAAAGCAGATAATAATACACTTCTTTGCATTTAGTTTTAGACCATGGCTATAGCACCAGTCATTTGTCTGTGTTAGCCCCTCCTGTAATATGTTAACATCATTGGGGACTCAGTGATTGCACCCAATTTGCAATCATCAGCAGACGTGGTAAGCCAATGCCAGGCTACTTTAGCCTGGACTGCAGAGAAATAGATTCCAAATAGTAAAGGGCCCATCACAGATCCTTGTGGTATGCCACTGGTGACAGGTCTACTGGTGTAGCTGGAGTCACCAATTTTGACAGTGTGTGTTCTGTCTGTGAGCCAATTGGCTACCCGTTTAGTGATGTATGGGTTAATCCCCAACTGGGAGAGTTTCTCAATGATAGCTGAGTTAGGGATTGTGTCAAAAGACTTGGCTAGGTCCAGATAGCCAGTATGCACTGTCTTACCTTCATTCTGTTCTTTCATGACTTTCTCAAAGTAGTCTGCTAGGTTTAATAAGCATGATCTACTCTTAATGAAGCCAAACTGGGTTGGGTGTAGAGTTTGAAGGTCACCTATGTCTTTGTTGATAAGATCCATGATGAGTCATTCCATGGCCTTGCAGATAAGGCTGGTTAGATTTATGGGTCTATAGCTCCCAGGGTCAGTTAGTGCCCCCCCCCCCCCCCCCATTGTGCAAGGGGTTACTGTTGCTGTTCTCCAGTCTGCTGGAATAAAGCTGGTTCTCAGGCTATGATTAAAGAAAACACCAAGTGGATCTGCTAGGTCCTGTTTCTGACTGCTTAATAAACAACCTGGGATGTTTTCTGGTCCCATTGAAGCCATGTTTGTGGCCTTGGAGAGCGCAGATATGACCTGATCTCTGAAGATACTAAGCAAAGCACTGGTGTCAGGTATTCTTTGATGTATGGCTGGTGGGGGTAGGGAGGTGAAGTTTGCATGAAATCTGTCAGCTAGCAGATGGGCAATTTTCTCTGGTATAGTATGAGTGGTAAAATCTACTACATGTTCGGCACATAGCTGGGCATTCCCTTTTAGATTTTGGACATAGTTAAAGAATGCCTTATGATTATTCTTAGCTAGGGATACTATTTTAACTTTGCAATTAGCTTTGGAGGACTTTACAAGATTTCTAAATTGCTTGTTCAAGCTCTGGAGGGAATTCTTCTTCTGCTGAGTCAGTTCCCTTTTGTTCTTAGACATCAGTTTCTTCCTTTTGTTATATAATCTGTTTATACTTGAGGTCCACCAAGGTGGTTTGTTTTTTTAGGGAGGACCTGGTTTTAATCTGGTCAGGCACACCTGAGTCTGTACAGTTGCTTAAGTGTTTAAACATGGCATTTGTGTACACCTCTGCATAGGAGTCATTGTCATCTGTGATTGTATTTAGTAGGCCGTAGTTTGATTTAGAAAAGTTTTTTTAGTTTTTTATACTCCTGTGGTGGTGACAGGTTCAATAGTTACTTAGAACAAGAGTGATTTATGCTACAAGCTTACGAGGGAGGGTATCACACAGAGGGGAGTACAGTGACCCCCTCCCCATATTGGTGAGTACTATGTCTTGGACATTTGAGCTCCTTATTGGGGTGCAGACTATCTTTTCCAGAGCATTTGCATTGACAAAGTCCAGGAAACACTGGGCAAACATGTTTGTGCTCATTGTATGCCACCCAGTTAATGGAAGGATAGTTTAAATCTCCTATAAGGTGTTGGGCTGTATGATGAGTGACTCCAGTAAGTCCAGGTAGGCGGTGAGCTTTTCTTGGTTCATGGTGGGGGACCTATAGCTAGCAATGATGTGTTAGGGTATTTTGTCTATCAATAATTGGAAATGGATTAGTTTGAGAGAGTCATACTGTTTGACCAGTCTCAATGTGCACTTGGCTTTAATGAACATGGATACACATCCACCTTTGGTTCTTTCATGCTTATTTTGAGGTCTGAAAGTATGGAAGGCATTGTCACCATGCATGGCTGGGGTGCTCTCTGCTGCCTTGCATGATGTCTCAGTGACTACACAAATGTCAGCATCTTCCAAGGTGAGGACTGCTTCCAGGGAGTGCAGTTTCATGTCTAGACTCCTAGCATTAAGCAGCAGAACCTTGAGTTTGTCTCCAGTGGATTTAGTTACATTGGAAAGTTTGTTATTTTGACTTTGCCTAAAAAAGGCAGTATGGAGAAGACAGGCACATTTGCCAGTATCCAAAAGCCTAAAGGAGACAGATGCAGAACATCTCTGGCAAAGTAGCCTGGCCTGTCAACCACATCTTCCCAGGCTGACAGATACTGCATCCTCCTGGACTGACACCACAAGTTAAGCCAATTGTTGAAGTCAATTATTTTTTGTTTATAGTGAGGCATCATTCTGGGTGAAGGTAGAATGCTACTTAGGGCTAGAGTCATACCTGCCTGGGACACATAATCTAAGAGTTCAGTCATGTATTTCTTTATATAGTCCAGAAAGGTACATCTTTAGTAATTCACCCCAACATGGACTATGACAGAGTCATAATGGTACTTGTTGTTGAGTGACTTGAAGGCATGTGTTATTTGATGTATACTGGCACCTGCCAGGCAGGTGACTGTGACATTCTCCTTGTCCAGCCTGGTGAGGGAGACATCTGTGTGTTGCACTATTGAGTCACCTATAGCCAAAACATTAGGTTTTGAAGTGTTTTGCCTTATGTGCTTATTTGCTGAAACACTGGTGTGTGCAAGTGGTTTACATTTGGGAGGTCTCTGACCTTTTGATAAGCTTCTAGTGAGTACCTCCATGTATTTGTGTTTATGTGTCCTGACCTCATTTTGCGTGAGAGGTGAAGTGTGTGTGCTGAAAACCTATTTGATGTCTGTTTTTTTGTTACGTGAGAGAATTTATTCCAATTTCATAGTGTAATTACATCTCTCACATAGGGTATTTGTTTTAGGAGTAAGTGGTTGTCAGTATACATGAGGCAATTATTATGTTGCCTCAGGATGCTCATGTCAATCAGGCTGGCTGGTGAAATGATGGGAAATTTCCCATCCTTTATAGCAGGTTTTTAACCGTATGTACTCTTAGGGAAGGGATTGGGCTAGTTTGACTAGTTTTTGTGCTAGGACTAACAAAGGTACTTGTACTAGTGAAGGCTATGGATGATAAGTGTGGCAACATTGCTCAGTAGGGAAGCTTGGGAGGGTTCCACTGACAGATATCTATGGAAAATTTGAGTTTCAAGCTGTTTGCATCTATACTGAGCACCCCAACCCCTGTTGTATGGTGCACTGCAATGCGCAAATGCAACGCTTAAATACAGGTGAAATTAAGACACTTTTAAGATAATCTTCCAATAGGAAAGCACACAATGAACCTTTCTCCTGCAATCCCCAGCTCAAGCAAGGCTGGATCCACAGTTTTCTGTCACAAGGGTGCAGGAGAGCTCTTCTTAATTTAAGAAGACTGGTTTATTGCTCAAGTGTATTAATAACAGGCTAGATTCAGCAGGTCTGAATCTAGTCTATACTATCTAGTTATCAGAACAGTGCAAATCAAATGCAGAAAAGTGCAAAAAAAAAATACTTAGAGCCATTTTGTGTGTTTCCCAGCTCAGACAGACCAGGAAAGCACCTTCTGCCATCAGATGAACAATCCCAATTCTCCCAAAGGAAAAACACAGTAAAGGAGTGTCCGGATTGAGATGTTACCACTAACAAACTTAAACTGTACAAAATGCTATCATAAACAAACTTAAAGATATAGATGCTGCAGTATACTTTAAACAACTTATAAAAGTGTGATTATTCAATAAAAGTATTTTGCTTTGAATAAATGAGCCAAGAGCAACTCAACTGTGCAGAATTTATAAAGGCACTAAAAAGCAAAATAAACCCTCCAGCCAATAACACTACATTCAGAAATCTCAAGTGTTTCCTCAACCTCAACCAAACAGGCTACCTCCCAGTGCACTAGATAGTAATAATAATAATTAATAGCAATTGCAGGAGACTTTGATCAGGCTAACCTTTATTACCCCACTACCACCAGCATGTAAACTTTGCCACGGGGGGGGGGGGGGGGTAAATGTACTGGATAAGGTCTACACTAACATCAAAAGTGCATATAAAACAAAACCTTATCCACATCTAGGGAGCTCTAACCACCTAGCCATACTTATGGTTCCAGCTTATAAATCCATACTGAAAACCAGTACACCAGCTAGAAAACAAATAAGGATCTGGCCTGAGGGAGCAATCTCAGCTCTACAAGACGGTTTTGACTGTACAAACTGGTCAGTGTTTAGAGAGACTGGTGTGCAAACAACCATGTTGACTTGGACACAAACACTGTGTCGGTCACAGCTTACATTTCTAAGTGCATGGAGGATGTAACAAACACCAAACTCATCACTATACGGGCAAATCAAAAACCTTGGCTAACTAGTGAGGTGTATGAGCTCTTGAAAGTAAGAAATTAAGCTTTCAAATCCCAAGATATGGAAGCTTTAAGTGTGGCCAGAGCAAAACTGAACAAAGGTATCAAAGAGACAAAAAGTTCCTATGGCAGAAAAATCAAAGTCACTTCAGGGACCAGAAGGATACCAGGCAACTATGGAAAGGAATTCAAACCATCACCAACTACAAGCCTACATCAGCTTCATGTGATGATAGTATCGAATTTCTGAACCAACTGAACAAATTTTTCAGTAGGTTTGATGCTGACAACAAAACAACAGCATGCAGAATCCCTGAAGAAAAGGATGCAGTGGTGCTGAGCTTCAATATAATCGATGTCACCAGGAAAGCAGCTGCCCCTGACAACATCGTGGGCAGGGTACTAAGGGAATGTTTGATGGAACTGGCTCCAGTACTCACTGACATCTTCAACACCTCAGTCCATCTAGCCAGTGTTCCGAAATGCTTCAAGGAGATGCCTATCATTCCTCTACCCAAGAAACTACAGCCAACAACTCTGAATGACTGTCGACCAGTTACTTTAACCTCGATGGTAATGAAGTGCCTGGAGAGGCTGGTCAAAGATCATATAGCCTCAATCTTACCTGGGACACTGGACACGCTGCGGTTCACATACAGGACAAACCTCAGTACAGGGGATGACATCTCACTAGCTCTCCATGAAACACTGACCCACTTAGAAGGCAAAAAACCTGCTATACAAGATTGCTATTCATCGATTTCAGTTCTGCCTTCAACACTGTCATCCCTCAGAATCTGATATCAAAGCTACTTCAACTGGGCATAGACTCTCATTTATGCAACTGAATTCTGAGCTTCCTTACTGAAAGGTCTCAAAAGGTTCGTGTGGGAGACAACAGCTCTGGAAGTATCATCCTGAACACAGGAGTACCACAGGGGTGTGTCTTAAGCCCTCTACTTTTCACTCTCCTGACACAATATTGCATGGCCACACATGAGATGAATAGAATCAACAAATTCATGGATGATACCACTATTATAGGCCTAGTCAAAGACAGAGAGGAGGAGGCCTATAGGAATGAGATTGATCAACTACTGACCTGGTGTGACAGCAACAAACTAGCACTGAATGTCAGCAAGACAAAGGAGTTGATTGTTGATTTCAGAAGATCTCAAGTACCACACAAACTTCTAGTGATGAAAGGGATGATAGTGGAAAGGGTCAAGAGTACAAAGTTCTTGGGTGTTCGTATCATGGAGAAATTATCCTGGTCAGTCCATGTATCCAGCACAGTCAAAAAAGCTTAGCAATGCTTGCACTTTCTAAGGAAACTTAGGAAAGGAAAATTACCAAGCTCCATACTTCAGACCTTTTATAGGGGCACCATTGAAAGTGTCCTGACCAACAGCATTGGAGTCTAGCATGGAAGCTGCAACAATCAGGATCGGAAGGCTCTCAAGAAAGTTGTAAGGTCAGCAGAAAGAATCATTGGCACCTCCCTTACACCTCTGGAGGATCTGCACAAATGCCAGTGCATTGACAGGGCCAAAAAGATTTCCAGTGATCCAATGCATCCTGTCAATGGTCTGTACACTTGCCTGTCCTCAGGTAGGAGATACAGAAGCCTGCATTGTAAGACCACCAGACTAAAAAACTGTTTTTTTCCGCTCTGCATTAGACTGTGGAACTCTTGAGAAAAATGAACCATGACATCTGTTACACAACTGGCCTATCAAGGGGCTTATTTTATGGATGTGCAATAACTAAGTGCAATACTAAGGTAGTTCACCTACACATTGAAGGACTGTAAAGTGCAATATACAAACTGTGCAATAATTCAGTCTATTCATAGATATGCTGCTATTGTTTCAATGTTACTTTGACAATATTACCCTCATATTGTTCCTTGTCTTCCTTGTCTCCTGTTCTGGGATGGGTGTGGGTCACTGCTGTCCTACTTTACTTACAAATTGCTGCATATTAAAATTCTACTGTGATATTTTATTCATTTTTCTCTGTCTATATGTGCAACTGTTTCCTGCATTGAGAATGAAGCACTGCAATTTCGTTCAGCCACACTGCTGTGTAGTTTTGAAAGACAATAAGGTTTTCTTTGACTATGACTTGACTTTTGACTAGATGGAAAATCCACTGACCTGTTTTGTGTAGAAAAAATAGTTTGCTAGAGTGTAAAAATATCCTATTTTATCCAATAGCTAGCTAGATCAAGTAGAACAGACAATGGAAGGCAAAATGCACTTTTTCAATATAAGCACACGGAATGGCAAATAAATAATTCAAGATATCAATAACAGTATAGAAAAGGAAGAGCTTATTAAGTTTGATTTACAGTAGGGGCGAGCAGCTTAAAGTCACCAGGTTTAAAAAGCAAATCAACAAATGGGTGGGAAAGACAGCAAGAAATCACCAGCAGTGATTTAGTTTATTCAGGCTTCAAATCTTTTCAGACAAAGACAGAAAGTTAAACCCATTATTCCACTGAGTATGTAAGCATCACTCAAGAGACAATTTAACCAATGAAAACAAAACAAAACAAAAAACACATGAAATTAGCAGCCTAGATAATTTGTGTCCACCTCTCGTGTAGAATAAAAACACCAGGCCAAGCAGATTTCTTAAAACAGAAAAAATTGGAGCAGTTATCAGAAAGTAGCTCTAAAAGGTCACAGACCAATAAATCATAAATATAGATTTTCTATAGATTTTCTCACCCAGCAGAGAATCACCAGCAGCATTTTATTTTATGCAGACTTGAAATCTTTTCAGACATCTTTTCATCTTCTAAATCTAGGAGGTTAGAACCTTCAGTCATGTGGTAGAAAGTTATGTCTGGAATAGCTCTCACATATAATCAGAACATAGGAATTCTATATCTGGTTGATTGAAGTCTGATATTATATTATATTATTTAATTTAGTTAATATGTACAAGATACTAAGATTTATAGCAAAGCTAGCTAACAATTATCTACATATCTTTTTCCATAAAATGAATATTATGTAGAGATTTGTATTTTCCTCTGCACATACTTATATTGCTTTTACTGTGATATTATTTAAATGGGCTTACAGGCTGTTCCTGCAATTGTCCTAACATGAGCATTGCACCATTCCAGTAAACAAGCTTAGTAAATAAATAATTAATTAATTAATTAATTAAATAAATAAAACCAATGGGGAAGGATTTCAATTGGTTCCCACTCCTCTTTTCTTAATATCCTAGAAAATATTAGGGTTCAACCAAATACCCTAATAATGGGCGATTTCAACTAACCCACCATTAACTGGGAAAACTACTCATGTGCCAACTCCTTCACTCAACGCTTTCTGGAATTCATAAATTCCATTGCCCTGGATCAACTTATCCACACCCCCACCAGGGGCAATAATATCCTAGACCTAATCATTACCAACATGAGTGACTGGTGTTCCACACCTGAAGTCAACTCCTCTTTGGTCAGATCCGTCTATAAGCTATTCAACCTAGATATCTGCATCCCGCCGCCACCCCCCCCCCCATTAAGGAAACCATGGTAAAAATTTCTCCAAAGCCAGCTTCATGCTTCTTAAGACAGAAGTGGTGAACTTCATGACACCCATGCAGATGGACAATACAGTTACAACTGCTGAATCCTACACAAATGCACTCTCTAAGCACTTACACGAATACATGGGTTGTGCTATCCCAAACAGAACCAGGACACTATCCTCCAAAAAAAGGAAGGCAATCTGGTGGCCCCCTGCCTTAAACTAACTCTACAACAGAAGGAAGAAACTGTTGTGAAAGAGAGTAAAATCCCATGAGTGGAGGAGCTCACTGGTCAGCCTCAGTAAGAAGCTGAGATCCCTTATAAGATCCTCCAAAGCTAGCTACGAAAACAAAATCGCCACTAATTCTAAGGACAACCACAGAGCATTCTATAGCTATGTCAAGAATCTCAATGGCAACGCCCAGATCTCCTCTGAGTTACAGTACAATGGCAGAAAAATTACAGAACCAACTGATATTGCCATCATCCTGGCAGATAGGTTCAGTGCTAACTTTATCCCCCTCTCACCCCCTAAAGGGCCCATATCTATACAGGAAGAATGCAGAGTTCCTGTAATCACATCTATGTAGGTAAAAGCTGCACTCTCTAAAACTAAAAACACAGCATCCATGGGACCAGACAACATCCCAGGCTGCATTTTAAACGAACTTCAGAATGAACTGGCTCCCCACCTAAGCACCATGTTCAGTCATCGTCTCACATCAGGCTTTGTGTCCACTGAATGGCACACAGCAACAGTCATCTCACTCTACAAAGTGGGAGCCACCACTGATTCCAGGAACTATCACTGTATTAGCCTGATGAGCCTGGTCTGCAAAGCCATGGAACGTATCATCATGGACCTCATAAACAAAGACATTGGTAAGCTCTAAACTTTGGACCCTACCCAGTTCGGGTATGTGAAAGGCAGATCATGCTCTCTGAACCTGATCAACTTATTTGAGGGAGTCACCAAAGAAGTGGAGGAGGGGAAGGTGGTTTACACAGCTTATCTTGACCTCGCCAAGGCTTTCGACACCATCCCCCATTCTGGAATTATAGCTAAACTCACTAAACTAAGCATAAATCCCTATTTCACAAGATGGGTTTCCAACTGGCTCACTGACAAAACCCACACTGTATAAGCTGCAGACTCCAAATCTGACTTCAAACTAGTGACAAGTGGAGTACCAGAGGGTACAGTCCTGGGACCTCTCCTGTTTAGTATCTACTTCACTGAAGTACAGGCTAACACAGAAAGCTTCTGGCTAACAAAGTTCATAGATAACTGCAAACTAGGAGGCATAGTCAAGTCCCCAAATGATGTGGACATCCTACAGAAGAGCCTCACTCAGACAGATGCCTGGTGTCAGAGGCATGGCCTCAAGCTCAATGCCAAAAAGTGTATTGTCATCCACTTTGGTAAAAACTCTGTACCCATGAACTACCACATAAACGGAAGTCTACTTAACTCCGAATGTGTGATAAGAGACCTTGGGACCCAGGTGGACATTAGTCTCTCCTTTGATAATCACATCGTCACAGTAGTCAGGAAAGCCTTCTATGTGGCACACCTCATCACAAAAGGGTTCTCATCCAGGTAAAATGAGGTCATTGTTCCCCTCTACTCAGCATTCATTAGACCAATTATAGAGTACAATGCCCCTTTTGTAATGTACCTCATAAGACATCTGCAGCAGCTGGAAAGGCCACAGAACTACCTCACAAAGAGGATTACTGGCCTCAAACAGATGTCCTACAATAACTGTCTCAAAAAACTCCAGCTTTACTTTGTAACATATCTCCTACTCCAAGGAGATCTCGGCCTAACATATAAAGCTATGTTAAACCCAGAGCTGTTGGACATGCTATACCTAAAGAAATCCCAATCCCTCCGAGCTACACACTCTAGGGACCTGCACCTTGTCACCACAATAAACAGGACATGCTGAAGGGATAGATTCCTGTCCCAGAGACTTCCTATACTCTGGAACAAGCTGCCCATCTATGTCAAGCAAAGTTTCTCATTAGCTCTCTTCAAGAAAAATCTTGATGAGTGGATGGAAAATAGGAAATACACCACGGGGATCACTTCTGTGGCTATGCTCGACAGGGGCACAGGAAATTAACTTTCTTGGATGGCATAAGCCAGGGAACCTTGTTGGCTAGGCTTACTTAGGCCCTTGGTCTGATAGCCTAGTACCTACCTATGAACCCATATACCTATGAATATCAAAACTTCACCCCACTGCATTACCTGAGTACTGCCTGCTAATCCTAACTTTCTCCTTCCCCTACCCTAACCCACACAGTACCTTAAAAAAAAAAAAAAAACTTTCCCATAACACAGTCACTATATAAGACACACTTGGACACACAAACATGCAGCAAGACAAACTACAAACATGATCTCTAACTCATTACCTAACCTTGGATCTTAACTCTAAAATACTAAACTCACACCTATATCCTTACCTAACCCTAATACCCAAACACATGCATACATACTCTAACCATCCCAATTCCCACTCACCTGTTTCGATAAAATGGCACTTCAAGATATCATACGTTCGACTATCCAGAATTTCCACAATCTCAACCACCCCTAGTATTTGTCAACAAAAGCAACTTTTGACAAAACACTGGGGAACCATATATATATATATATATATATATATATATATATATATATATATATATACACATATCACCGACACCAACAATATCACTGACCACCACAACGGACAAGTCCATAAACGACAAACCACATAACCGAACGGTCCAAAAACCGGTACACAAACACACAAACCCCCGACAATGCACACAGTAACACAAGCAAAAAAACACACACAACCACCACACACACAAAAAAAACAAAAGCACACACTAAACACAAACCACACCCTAAGGTCCACAACCTCTGTTACACCCCCCTTGCCCAACCCCTAACCCTACTTACCTCTATATCGCACTTAACCCTCCTCCTAGCCCACGCCCTATAAACCACTAACCGCCCTCGCCTAACCCCTCTCCACCTAAACCCCTTAACGCTTAACCCACCCCCTTACAACCCCTAACTCATAACCTACACCCCCTAAACCTAAACCTAAACCAACTAACCCCCCCCCCACCCCTATCCCCAATCTCCGTCACGCACACACGCACCTGCTGCGCGTCGTCACCCGCTACTCACACACACTTTCCACTCCCCCATGTCGGCATCCTCGGGTTGGGTGTTGTCATCCGTGTCGGTCTTCTCTGCACTGTCGTGTCTGCCACTCATCGATTGGCGCCGGTCTTCTTCGATTTCTTCTCTTTCTCGATCGAGATGTTCGAATCTAGCTGTCGACGAAGTCAGGTAGAACCATATATATATATATATATATATATATATATATCTGGTAGAAGATGTCTTTGTATTGGGATTTTGGCCTTTCTTGAAAGAGGACAAATATTGTCCTACAGATTTTCCCTTCCTATATCCAAACTCACATCTTGATTGCAACAAAGTAGAAAAAAATGGATCCAAATATAATACATGCCAATACTTGGAGATGACCTCCTTAATCCTAAAGGTATTACTACCATAAGTAGTAATAAACGTCATACCTGTGGACCTAAACCATCTAGGAAGATGAGTATCCTGCAACAAAGCCGCCCTGCTTGTCATCTTTCGACCCTTATATGCATTATCTACCACATTTTTGGGATATCCTCGGACATAAAACCTTTCTTTTAGTCCCAAAGCCTATTTCTCATACTCAATCGGGGCAGAACAAATCCTCTTAATTCTCTGAAAATGTGCCACCGGAATATTTCTGATGGTATGGGCTGGATGGCAACTATGAGCATGCAGAATAGAATTTTTAGAAAAAGGTTTCCTGTGTAATGTGGTAACTACTGTACCATCCAACACCTTGGTGACATTAACATCCAGGAAATCAACTGTAAATAAATCAAGCTTCCCAATAAATTTAATACCATGCTCATTGCCATTTAAATAATGTTTAAAATATTCCATTTATCCAATCCCCCTTGCCATATAACCCAACAGTCATCTAGGTATCGGCGCCACATCACAAGCTGTGTCAAAAAGGAAAATTATCAGTATGAATATATTGGGCCTCAAGATACCCCATAAAAAGGTCAGCATAAATGGGGGCAAAAGTAGCCCCCATAGCCGTACCTTTTACCTGTAGATACCACTGATTGTTGAACTTAAAGGCATTATGTTCAAGCACCAACTTCAATAAGGATAGTAAAAATTCCATCTCTAATTCAGAAAAAAGACCAGACTGCCTCATCCAATAGTGAACACCCTTAATACCCTCTTGATGGGGGATACTGGTGTAAAGGGACTGTACATCCAAAGTTCCCAACTGTGCTGCACTAGAAACCTGCAAGTCATCCATAAGCTGCAAAAATTGTTTAGTATCCCTGATTCTAGCTCTAACTAAAGATAATAAGGGTTTAAGTTTAAATTCAAGATACTCTGATAGGGGTTCAATCAATGAACCCCTACCCGCCACAATGGGCCTTCCTGGAGGATTATGTAAAGTCTTAAGGATTTTAGGGACAAGATAAAAATACTGAAAAGTAGGTATATCAACTGTCAATTGCAATACTAAATCCGCATTAATAATCCCCTGTTCCCTAGCATCCAAAATAAATGTATCAATAATAGAATTAAACCCACCAGTAGGATCCATAGGTAAAGAACAATAAGAGATACGGTCATTAAGCTGTTTCAGGGCTTCCCTTTCTTACTGTACTTTATCCCAGATAACCATGGCCCCACCTTTGTCAGCCCCTACCACTACTTTATTGGGGTTATTGACAAGAGATTTTAAGGCCTGATGCTCATACAATGTAAGGTTATGGGAAAATTGACTAAATATCTGAGCCTGATTAACTTGCTGTATAACAAGCTGTTCAAAATTTTAACAGTACTGCAATACAAAGGCTGGAAATCAGATTTCCTGAAGTGTAAAAGCTTCCCCTCCCCAACAATATTATCATCATGCTGATGAGCAAAAAAATATTTCAGATTCAAATTTCTACAAAAATGCTTGACATCTTTTATTGCATCAAAATGGGACACATAAAATGAAGGCACATACCCAAACCCTTGTTTAACAATTTTAATTCACTTTCAGTAAAAACATGCTGTGTCAGGTTGATAACAAGCTGGTTCACATCATTACCATCATTATTGTCCACTACTGACCTAATTGAAACCAGGTCTGTGGGACCTGCAAACTGGCCGGGAACAACTTCCATATCGTTTATTGAGTTTACAACATTCCCTCCTAAAGGGGCTTTAGTTCTTTTGGGGACCGTTGACACTGGTATCCCCAAATCTACTAACTCAGTCTCAGTATCTGTGTGGGAGAAGCTGGATGAAATTTCCAAAGTACTAGAAGTATAATTAGGTTTACAAAGAATAGACCTAATCCTCTTTCGTTTTGGTCTATTAACATTCTGGTCATCAAAACATACACCCTTCTTATGTTTCTTCCATGTGAACACCATGTCGTTTTTAAAATCATTCATGTCACACTGATATTTTCTTATTTTTTGCCCCTGTAACTCCTTATCATATTTATCTGTGTCCGCCATAAACTGTGCATATAATTCCTGATAATCACTAATCCCAGCAAAAGTCAAAGTACGTTCATGGCTGGCCTCTAATTTGGCAAAGAGGTCCGGAAGCTATTTATCATAATGTTCTATCAACAACTGTATAAGCATGTTGGAAGCCGTTAACTGAACTGCTCGCCATTTCTGCATAAATACAGAATCCTCTGCTCCCAATCCAGGCTCCACCTGAACTCTTAAGCCCTGTGGTACAATTTTGGCTTGTAAATAAGCCTTTAGCAATTTATTGTGCCAGACCAATGAACGTACCTTCTTGGAAATGTCACCCAACTGTTTAAATTGTTGTTGCATGTCCAGCTGTCCCATCGATACTGAATGCTGACCTTCCATGACGGACTTAGTAAAAAATGAGAAATCATCCTTGTCGGCAGTCAAGTTATCCATGAACTTCCCGAAATCATGACCCACTGCCATATTCATAAGACTGTGAAAAACCACGTCATAGTTGCAATCCTCCAAATTCCGCTAAGATAATCCAAATGCAACAACATCCGAGCCCAAATGGGCCTGCAACTGGTAACAGCACTCAGTAAGTAAACATGAATCCAAAACGCAAGGTGCACGTAAACCAGAAACTGGTGCACAGAAAAACTGATGTATAAGTCCCAAAAAAATCCAGCAATCAGAAATAAAGGGAGGCAACATGACAGTATAAAGCATTTATTGCTAGCACAGTCTGCCCCACAGACCGGTTTGTGTGTGTGTGTGTGTGTGTGTGTGTGTGTGTGTGTGTGTGTGTGTGTGTGTGTGTGTGTGTGTGTGTGTGCCACCAAGCAACCACCATTGTAGTGCATGCTAATCCTAACACTGCCTTTGACCCATCCCCCCACCCATAACCTTACACTTTACCTTAAATGCACCCTTCCCTCAACACCACCACTATACATGACAAAATTGGACACACAAACATGCAACAATAGCACACTATCAATATTAAATCTGTCCCTTTATTTAACCCCACCCTAACCTTAAACCACAAACACATGCACACACACACACACACACACACACACACACACACACACACACACACACACACACACACACACACACACACACATTCTGTCATTCTGATACTAGGTCATATCATCATGTTAACATCTTAGTTATTGTATGACTATAACTGCAATCCATTTTTTCATTGGTCTCAAAGATTTCACCATTTGTAGCAGTAAGAAAACATGTTTATTGTCATTTCAGCCTTAATATTACATCACATGCTTAAAGCAGTACATACAATAATACATACACGGTAAGCATTCTAGTCGTTATCAAATATAAATGAATATGTTAAGTGCATTAATATACACAAACATCTAGGTTACATCAAGTGCAATAATTGTTGTAACAGCACAAACAGAGATCAGAAAATTATTGAATAATGACCTCATTTCTGTGCATTCACTCATGGCTGAGTTCAGTCTATGAATACCATTACCATTATTTGTTGGAACTCTTTATTTGGTAGCATAATAAAATATCTGTACACCAGTGATTATTATATTCCTATGTTTAACATTCAAGTATATATCAAGATATTCAATTCAAGCTAGCTTATATGTTGTCAGAAATTCACTGGCCTGGTTTGGCTCTATCCCCACCAAAGTTCCCTGTCTGATCATCCTTATCGGTAGTGTAATCAATGGCACGTCTCAGATTGCTTACCCTCTGGTCTACTAGGGACCTCAAGATGAGCCCTAATGAGTCTATAACAAGGGGTTACTTCAACATTAACCTTAGCTCTATCTTAGCCTTACCTCCTAGACAGCAGGAAATATGTAAACTTCTCAGACACAGCATTGTGACATAATTGTTATAAAGATGGGCTAGCTACTTCTGTACTTCACCTTTCCAAGTCCTGAATCTCCATCTTATGTTACCTTTCTTACTCCGAATTGACTCCACCTAACCATGATCTTTTACAGTACTTCTGCCTTTCCTGATCGAAGGGTTCTCCCCACCTCTAATTTGTTTCAGCTTGACCTATTCAACTCACTATTGGAAGAAACTATAATTTTCTTTAAACAGGAAAGTCATAGCTTATAGCTGCACCTCACTAACATTAACACTGCAGGTTTGAAGACTTTATTAAATAACACTTCTGCTGAGCCTTACAAAAACTTCCATGATGTTTTTATTCAGGTCTATCATTATTTTGCAATGTAGGTAAGTTTCTATGTTCACATAAATTCATTAAGCCCATGTGCCTGTACCTAACCTCCCTTTCTGCTTCCCCAATTGATTCATCCATCCACTTAAAAGGTTATGTGAGGTATAAGCAATGGTCTAACAAATGGAATGACTCATCATGGTTATCCTGTGGTGAACTATTTACCATCCGAGATATCTTTTGCTCTCAAATAAGGAAGTTTCTTCCAACAGCAACTCTGCCTGAGGTTGTCATATTTCCCCCAATTCA
The DNA here is from genome assembly GCF_019279795.1 of Protopterus annectens. Classification (NCBI taxonomy): domain Eukaryota; kingdom Metazoa; phylum Chordata; order Ceratodontiformes; family Protopteridae; genus Protopterus; species Protopterus annectens. The sequence continues at coordinate 1,763,137,693 of NC_056731.1, forward strand.
GACAGTTAGACTAGCATCTACTGGCTGTCTGCCTAGACTTTTCTTTGTGTTTGCTGTTTAAACATGCTGACTGCTTACTTTAGTGCTTTTAAACCATCAGACTTATTCAGACTAACTCTGTGCATCATAGATACATGCCAACGTTTGTATCTACCTGTCATATATCTTTGTAGTGAGTGTTCCTCATGAAAGCATCTATCCTCAACCCCATTTTGGCTTATTATGCTGCCAAACAGTTCGCCACCTGCCTCCGTGTTCACTATATTATCAGTCTGTCTCTTTTCTCTTTAAGGTAATATCCTGCAACCACTAAACTTGCATTGAAACTGCTGTGCCAAATTGCTCTTAGATTTTCCAGCATGCTAGTCTATAACTGTATGACCAACATCAACCCTAACCTGCTACCCTTAAAACATATCATATTAACTGGTACTCCAGAACTTTCTCTTAAACCAACAAATATGACAGTTACTCTCCCCCTTCATGTAAATTAAATTAAATTAATGCCAATGCTCAGTGATTTCTTCTCCTTTGGCCTCTATATTGCTTCTACCAGTGACTGGGCTGAACATGGTAGCTGAAAATATAAGCTCATCTGACATACTGGGCTGGGACCTGTACAAAACAAAACAAAAAGGTTAGCATATGCTTCCTTAAAAATCATTTAATATTACCTTTGTATATATGAGAATGCCACCTATGCATCAACAGCTCATTTCTTAAGCTAATGCCCCCCCCCCCATCAATTTAAGTGTACTCCCTGCATTTTCTAAAATAGTATTGCCCATGGTCCTCCCCAGAGAATATTTAAATTCTGATGCTTTCCACATTTTTCTAAAGCTAGTCTCACTGGGTAATAGACTAGTTTACAGCTAAAATGTGCTTGTCTATCCAGCTGATTCAGTTCCTGAAAACTCCTAGGCATGAGTTTTTATATATGGCTGAGGCTGACCGTCATCCAAAGAAACCATGTGCTCAGAGAATGGTTGGAGTTTTACAGGCTAACTTTGCTGTAACTGTGACTTCAAACTGTGTCAAATATCCATATCATAAGGCTAGAGATGATACCATTAGCAGTGTAACTGCTTAAAGCATTGGTTGTTCATCTACAATTAGGTGCTTATACATAACATTAATAAAGTTTTGAAAGCCATCCATATTTTTAAATGATTATGTCCAGTCAATACTGATTGCAGTTCTGGAGGGCATGTCTTTTCCACCCTAGATCATGCAGATCAATAAATGACTATTTTGTAACACTGGCCTTTTTGCAGCATACAGCTCAGCATCTGTTTTGTTCATAGGTTCATAGGTAGGTACTAGGCTATCAGCCCAAGGGCCTACGTAAACCTAGCCAACACTAACATTATACTTTCCTACTGGGAAAAGAAATTTGTGTTCAATTGTGATTTCAGGTGTTGTTGGAATTTTTATGCTCATTTTTGGATGACATTTGTTTATTTTGGGTAGAACCTCAGAGTAGGTTTTTAGATTTCTTTAACTATTTGTCTAGCACCACAGATTTTTTAAGATTTACATATGAAATCAATTCTGATGAGATGCGATACTTGGACCTCAGTATCAGTAAGGCTGGTGGGAATTTTAAAACTAGAGTTTATAGGAAAGCAACATTTTTGAACTCTTACCTATATTATACCAGTGCACACCCACATCACCAGACGAAAGGGGTATTAAAGGGTCAGTTTGTGCGACTATCCAGAATGACCTCAGATGACAATGATTTTATTAATGAAATTGCTTATCTTATGGATTTGTTTAGAGCTAGGGGGTACCCAGAAAAGCTTCTAGCAGAAGTATATAATTAAGTTTTGGAAGCAAGAAAATCTAGGTTTGCCCCCGTTTTCGGGAGTGACAATCAGGACCTTGAAAATATTCAAACATCAGAGGGGTCAGGTGATAATGGGTACAACAGTGCTTTGGTTATTACTTATGACAGGGATGCTGGGTTGGCCAGAAACATTATAGAAAGAGAATGGAACAGATTTGCTAGTACATCAGACCTGCAGTATATATTTGATAAGCCTTTTAAGTGTATTTACAGAAGGGGCCACTGTATTAAAAACATTTTGGAGAATGGTACCCCTAGGACAAGTGTTTACTTCTCTAATAAAAGGGGCACACAGAAGCGTGGTTGTTGTGCCCAATGCCCTTATGTCAAAGTTGGAGGGATGGTTCATCTGAAAAGTAGAGATAGACTTATTAAGACAAATGGTTTTGCTAATTGCAATACCACTGGTATTATTTATTTAGCCTTGTGTGACAAATGTGAAGCATTCTATATAGGCAAAACTGAGGGAAAATGAAAGTCAAGAATGTAAGAACACAGGTACAACATAAAAAAGATGAACAGTAACAATTCTCTGTATAAACATACTTTGAACTGTGCAGGAGCCAATTTTTATTTCTATGTAATAGAAATATTGCCCATTGATCCTAGGGGTGGCCCTTGGGACACACCCCTAGAATACAGGGAACTGTACTGGCAACTAGTTCTTGAAGCTACTAGGTATCCTGGTTTGAATTAGATGGTTTCATTGAAGCCAGTCTTAAAGCTTATGTGACTGTCCAGCAGATAGTGCTGCTTAGCATTTGTATGACCTACACAACAGTGTTTTAAATGTGGTTTTACAAAGGTTTTATATTTTTAAATATTTATTTTTTTGTTTACAAGTTTTTACAAATTGTAAATAATGCATGTTTTTTGCAAGATTCCTGCTTGGCCAACAAATGATTTTCTATGCACTTCTGTACTTATTGTGTTTCATTGTTTGTGTATATAGTTTTTTTGCTCTGTTTTTAAAAGTATAACAGTTTGTTAATTGATTAATTGGGGATGTTTCTATCTATAAAGGTGTTTCAAAGGTTGCTATGCTCAGCTGAAGAAGTTTTTGTGATGAAAACGCGGTGATACAGTTAATGCGTTCTGGATGCACTTTACATTTTTTTAATATCGTGTGCAATCAATAAAACAGTGGATTTTATTCTGGTGAACCTTCCAGTGCCTTGTTTTTGGTTGTCTAGCCAACAAGGTTCCCTGGCTTACGCCACCGAAGAAAGTTATTTTCCTGTGCCACTGTCGAGGAGAGCCACAGAAGTGATCCCAGGGTGTATTTCCTATTTCCCATCCGCTCATCAAGATTTTTCTTGAAGAGTGCTAATGAAGAACTTTAATTGACATATATGGGTAGCCTATTCCAGAATATGGGAAGACTCTAGGACAGGATTCTATCCCTCCAGCATGTCCTGTTTATTATGGTGACAAGGTTTAGGTCCCTAGAGCATGTAGCTCGGAGGGATTGGGATTTCTTTAGGTGTAGCATGTCCAACAGCTCTGGGTTTGACATAGCTTTATATGTTAGGCAGAGATCACCTCAGAGTAGGTGATAAGCTATGGAGTAAAGCTGGAGTTTTTTGAGACAGTCAGTGTAGGGCATTCGTTTGAGGCCAGTAATCCTCTTTGTGAGGTACTTTTGCGGCCTTTCCAGCTGCTGCAGATGTCTTGTGAGGTGCATTCCAAAAGGGGTGTTGTACTCTATAATGGATCTAATGAGTGTCGAGTAGAGGGAAGCAATGACCTCTTTTTTCCTGGATGAGAACCCTTTTTTGATGAGGTGTGCCATGTAGAAGGACTTCCTGACTACTGTGGTGATGTGACTATCAAAGGAGAGACTACTGTCCACCTGGGTCCCAATGTCTCTTATCACACATTCTATTTTAAAGGAAAACAACGGGATACCAAATCCACTAGCTCTGTCTGCTGTTTCCTTATGTCCCCCTTATGTGCTACAGGCCAAAAACAGTAATAACTGCAGCTTTGAAATAAAATCATCGAAACAGTTTTGCAGCTTACCTTCCTAACCCTCCATACTATATTAGTTTCCGTTTTAGAAAACAACTGAAAAACCTCTTTCCGGCTCAGAAATAATGATGTCACATCTGCCATAGCTCCTCGAGTACATCCCAGGACGTTTCCTCCCCCAAAGTGACGAAAACACCGCCTTATTAGCATGCTGTATTGAAGCCCCTGTGATCCACCCACATTGTGATGTCATCTCTGCCTTGGCCAGCCCACTATTTTCTTAATAAAAGGGATTAGCTGCTGTGTGGAACTTCTTTTACATTGAAGTGAATCCTACTGTCTCCATTTCGTGTCAAGGACTAGCAACAAGTGTTTTCTCCATCGTTTGAATAATTCAGGTAAGTGTTTGTGTAATTTTACTTTCGCTGTTTAGATAATATTTTATTAGTTTGGCTGGTTATTGTGCTCTGTTCGGTTTGGTTTGTGAACTCGTCGAGTCGGAAGGTAGGGGGATGTTAAATCTTGTATATGTATTAGTTAAATGTATGTATTAGTTAATTTTATGTTTTGGTTAAATTTAAAAGAAGTGTTTCACTAAGTAGTCTTTGTTAAGTAGGTTTCCGAACTTCTTATAGTTGGAGAACGCTGAAACCACGTGGTCCTCAATTGCGAGAGTAGTTGTATGCCTCTACGCTTCATTTGTTTCACTTTCCGACTTTGAAGCGCTTTCTGTGTAGTTCGTAAGCATTTTTTTTTTTAATTGTGCACTTTTCTGTCTTTCGGTTGATCCGGGTTAGGTCGCAGGTCCAGGGTTCCGCCGCCGCTGGTACTGCTGACAAGAACAAGTAATTGTCGGTCGTTTTTGTGTTGGATTAGGATGTTACCATTCGCGATAGTGAGGGCTTATTAGTGCACTACTACTACTGCCGATGGATCAGGGTACGTTTTGTCACACTCACTGTTGTTGTGGTTGTATGGGGGGGGGGTTGTTAAGTCGTTGTTGCCGGTGTTGGCGAGAGATACATTGAGACGCCTCCAAGTTGAGGCTTGTCCCTGTTTGGAATAGGATGTTACCATTCGCGATAGTGAGTGCACTACTGCTGATGGATCAGGGTACATTTTGTGGTTGTATGCGGGGGGGGGATTGTACGATTAATCTGGGTAACTTTACCCTTTGTTTCTGTGTTTTGTACACTGCCTTGTAGTGTTGTGTATCTGATAACAAATTTGGTTCTTAACAGAAATTGGAATTAAATATTTTAAATACTGTTGACCTATTGGAGCACCAAATAATAACGTTGTGTGTTTTAAAACCATTCTAAAACAAGTTGAAGTTCATGGTTTTGATATTCTAGCATTCAGTCAGTGCATATAAATATAAGGACCAATGGTCATCCCTACTGTTTCTGTTTTCTAATATGTTTGTAGCTAAGTTGCCATAATGGTTAAGGTGTTTGCCTTACAAACACAAGGTGTTTGATTCTCACATGGGATAATTGCCTATGCATAAAATGGCCCAGAAGGGCAGTTAGCCTAGTACGAACTTGTCAGTACCTATTAGTAATATTAAACAGTTTTGTCATACTTCTCAACAGTCTCCAACCTATTTGCAATAGTTGCATCCAGACTTAATATTGCATCACTTTTATTCTAAAAAGTATCTGTTCCATGTGTTTAGTTTGTTTTCTCTGTGGTCATATTAAACAGATGTTAGGCTGTTGAGTGAAGCAGACCTTGAAAACACTGAAACTGCAGTGCCATAAGTTCTGGGTTTCACATGGGTTGCAACAGTTTATAAACAGCTAGAACAATTCTCACTAGGGTCCAATACAGCCACCATGACAGTTTTAAGATTAATTTTGATTGAGGTGCTTTAACTGACAGTGTGTGTGTTTTGTTACTAGGGTCCAAGTACCTGATTTGGTTGCTTGGAAATGAAAAGGAGTTTTTTATTTTACAGTTGCATGGGACTGTGATGGTATATAAACAGAACCACAGCATCACTTTTTTGGCTTATTGAACAGATCAGTAACTGCCATGTTGTATGTTTTGCCCATTTTTCAAGGGTTTAAAACTTTTGTAGCTCTTGTCCTGGTTAGTCTCATGGTAACAGCATGAAGAGCAAAGCAAACCAGTTTTCCTAGGTATAGCAAAAATCCCCAACTTACTCTGTGGTATCCCAAAGCATTTCCAGCAGAGTTCAGTGATGACTGTCTTTTTTCCAGCCTCTCCTGGATTTATCCTGGGATCTGCTTTTAGTAGGCTTTGCCTTGTGGGGGAAGGGGTGTGTTTTCACTAGGTGTGCAGGTGACCTTCACTAACTCATGTTCTTTAGTAGCCAAGGCTGAATGGCAACAATCTAATGGCTTGGCCAGCTCTTCACTCTGCAATACTGATCTTTCTCCTGCCTGCCATTTAACTGGTATTGTCCTGACCAGCTTATTTATCTTGCAGGTAGTGTGCTGTCTTCATGCAGTCTTTTCAAACAGTGCAGGAACAGGTTGTATGAATCGCTTGTCCACCAGGTGATTTTTAGGTGACCACTAACAGCAGACAAAAGTCAATGGATGATGCATACCCATTTTTCTTTTCTACATGAGGTTCTATTTTTCTTTTAAAGAAACAATTATTTTGGAGGTTAGTTTTTCATTGTTTTGTTTTGACTTCTTTACTGTGCCCTGGAGTTGAGCACTGCATGCAAATCCTTCCACTTTGACAAGGTGATGATCCTAGGAGGGGTTAACATAAAGTAGCTATGAGTATATTATTTGCCTTGGTAGTGTAACACAGGCTGTGTCTTTAAGTAGCCTTCATAAAGTAACCCAGGGTATGTCTCTGTCACTGTCTCTCTCTCTCTCTCTAACTCTGAACAAGTCACTGAAATGTACTTGCTATTGGCACATGTAAAGAAGCATTTAACGCATAGCACATCTTCCACATCATACTCAAGTATTCCATAACTATTTATAGTTTCAGATTCATTTTGAGTAAGATGGTAGTAACCAGTATTTTCTGTACATTACAACAGAAGCAGGTTGTGAAGTCTCATACTGTGTGGTTCACAAACACTGCTTTGTTGGACTTGTTCTGTATTGCATGAATGTACCATGAATGTACCATTTCTGTCTACAATTGTTTCACAAAGTTTAATGAATGATGATGGGAAAAGTATAATAAAGGCGGGTACATTTCATTTTACGGTGAGATAGCACAAGTGCTGTGAATAACAGTGAGGTCAAAAGCAAACAAGTATGCTAGTGGTCCACTAAAGAAGCCTGCAAACAGAGGTGATGTGATTTACTTTATTTTTTTGCTGTATTGCAGTCACACATTTATCAACTTGTGTGTGTATAGGCAGTTTTGCTTTTCTATGTGATGGAGTTGGATTTAGTAAAAATGAATGATGAAAAGTAGAACTGTAACTTTTGGTGCAGGTTCTGAGCTCAGCAGTATGAAATATACTTGATATCAAGGCTTAACTTGAGCATTTCATCATTATGTTAAAAGGTTTCCAGTTGAAATCCCTTCACAGCAAGGAATGTATCTTCTATGATACAATAGCTTTAATTTTGACGAAGCATACTTTAAGTAACTGCTTTTAGTTTGCCATTTAATTATCTGGTTATTGGTCAAAGCATACTGACAGAAGAACATTAACTGCGGAATAATTGACTTGTTTACTTAAACATTTTGACCGTTGCATTTAAATGCTGAAATACTAGTAATGAACTTCAGCTATTGTGTACTTTTCAACCTGCAAGAGAAAACTGGCATTGATCTTGTATTCCATTACATATAGAAACCTAGGCCGTCATGTTTCCATGCTGTGTTTGACCAGTAAATGCAAGAACTACTTAACAAGTAGGTCACCGACTAGGTCAATAAGGCTTTACTCCAGAGACTTGGGGCCCATCATCTCACTACTGCTTTTTAAGCAGTCAGTGTTGTTTTTTTCTTTATTTTGTAAACCTGGTATTCTACAGGTCAGTGCACATCTTGTATGTTGCAAGTTCAGTAATGCTAGCTCCTGTAGAAAAATGTGAGGGCCCAATTTTAGTTAGACTGTCTGATTTTATCTTCTTCCCTGATTTAAAAAAAATAGTTTTCAGTCTTATGCTTACGTAACTCTGCCTATCATAATTAAAACTAATTTAGCACTCCATTGATTTGTATTGGATAACAATGTAGAAAAAACTAATATTCTAAGTGATTCACCCCTCTACCTACCACCTAAACTTGTGAGTCGTGTGGCCAAGTAGTCTGAAATATTTTCCTGCTTAGTCAGAAAACTATGACTTTGTCTGGTGTTACTCAGAATGTAAAAACTCAAAGGCAGATGCATATACTGTAGTTCCACCTTTTCTTGCTAACATGCCTCCCATTCCTACCCAATGAATGACCCTGGCCTGCTGATTTCTATGTGCAACTATGTAAAGAAGTCTTCATTCTTTTTGAAGCCGGGGTTTTTAAAATTAGAAGACTTTTCTGCTGTCATTTCTCAATGATGAATTTATTAACTATTGACATCCTTGGTAAAAGTAAAGGTTATCCTTTTCCAAAACTTTCACATTCCTACCAGCATAATTTACCCCTCCCTACAACTTTCCAAATTTTTGTATGCAGAGATCTTCATAACTCCTGATGTAAAGAGCATGTAAAAATGAATGTCCTTAGTCTCCCACTCTTCCTGGTAAGTATCTAACATAAAAAAAAATACTATTTATAACAGATGGGTATTACTAAGCAGTTAAGTTTACCACTAGACTGTCACAAAAGCCTTTACTCATGATTTATCACTTTGCTGGAGGGAAACAATTTGTGCATAGGGATTTAAGGTAATATTAAGCTTTAAGAGCATTAACATGGCTAACACAGCTGGCATGTGAAGTTTTTCTGTAAGTGTGCATAAATTTTTTTGTAATTGCTCTATTCTTAGATAATTTGTTTATGCAGCAGGGGATTGTTATAGTGATGGCAGGAAGTTGCATTTCTGACCCCTCATATTTCTCTGTGTCCTTAGAATGGAAATTCTTCTTTGTTTCATCCTTATAACATTATGTGTAACTTCATTTATTTGAGGCCTCATAATAATAAATCTGAAATAGCTTTTTTGTAGATTGTTCAGATTTGATGAAATCATCATGTTGGTGGCAAGCCATATAGGTTTTTTGTTACAGACTTTGATATTTACATTTGTGCCAAAGCTGTTTTTGCCGTAAAGCATATACTGCAACTTGGGTTCAGATGGCCAAAGAAAAAACTTTTTTTTCTTATTGAAGTGAAGGTTCAGAAAATCTCAAGCATTGTGAAAAGATGATTTTAAGGTTCCAGTGTGGAGGCAGATGCATGGTCTTTGAAAACAACTGTCTTTCTGCAGGTGTTTTATGTCATACGCATTCTTTTCTGGGCATTGTTTCTTTTCTAGCTAGCTTAATGTGTTTATTTCTCCTTTGTGTCATTTGAAGACTGGTGATTATAGGCCTTATGAAATAAATAGGGTGTCGGGGAAATAAACAGATGCATAATGCAGGTAGAAATGTAGGTAAATGATTAATTTGCTGAATTCACCAGTCGTATGTATTGCATAACCAAATTAAGGAATACAACCTTGTGGTTTAGGTTTTTCTTTTCTTGCAGCTAGTTTATAGGTGGATATGGTCATTACTGTTTTATAAAATCAGTCTTCTGTATACTATGGTGTGCAAGTGATGCAAGTTGCTTTTAAGCCAAGTGAATGAGAGAAGAGATCTTCTATCCATTGTGTTCTGGTTTACTGGTTGCTGTCTTGGGTTAAATGCATCAGTTAAGACTAGGATGATACTTTGATCTAAGCATAAGGATGAACATTTTTAATATGAAGCGCTCATTTGTATATTCTACAGTTCATACTTTGTTTTGGTTTCCTTTGCATTGCTGGTTCTACCCATATGCAAAGCACCACTACAAATATTAACTTCAAGGTGAATACAGCAAATGCATGTGATAAGGTTGCTTTAACAAATGGAAGTCTGTCTCATTTATGGTGTAATGTTACAGCTCTCTGCTTCACTATTCACGTCAGGGTGTCTAAAATATTAATGCACTATAACTAATGCCGTTATACAGTTTGTGAAATTTAGTGGGTTTGTGCTTAAAAGACAAACTTCATTAAAATGTTCATTTTTTAAACCGGACACTTCCATTTTATGCTTTATAATGGAAGGCATTTCTTCAACTTTGTGTTTTGTGTGTAAACCATGGCTGCACAATTTAGACACATTTATATTGACAAAGTCCTCTCCTAAATTGTTTTTTCTGTTTTGAGCTTGGTGGAAACTTGAGAGTTCAAATCTTTTGGTTGCTATGAGTGAGATTTAGAAATGGTGCCAATTAGCTACATATGCATCTTCACCAGGCTGCCTAAAATGTGATTTTATAAAGAAGTCTTCATGAGTAATTAGGTTTGCTGTACTAACCCACAAGACAGTTTAGCACAGCCCTGGAGTACTTCACATTTCATCATTGAAAACAACCAGACACTGTGGTGATCTGCTTTGAAGGAAGAATTGCATATGATTTTGCAAGGTTTTCATAATTTCAGCAGGTAAAAAAAGTGATATTCACTGGAACTCTGCAGGACTGATAGCTGAAGACAGTAGCCACACTGTGTAAAAAATTTAGTGCACCAAAAGGGTTGCTTTGTGCAAGAGCTTTTGATGTGGAATGCTGAGTCACAAGGCTGGCTGACCAGCAAGGGGGCTAGTGTGTGAGTGAGTGCAAGCAAGGGGGCTAGTGTGTGAGTGAGTGCAAGCAAGGGGGCTAGTGTGTGAGTGAGTGCAAGCAAGGGGGCTAGTGTGTGAGTGCAAGCAAGGGGGCTAGTGTGTGAGTGCAAGCAAGGGGGCTAGTGTGTGAGTGCAAGCAAGGGGGCTAGTGTGTGAGTGCAAGCAAGGGGGCTAGTGTGTGAGTGCAAGCAAGGGGGCTAGTGTGCAAGTGCAAGCAAGGGGGCTAGTGTGTGTGTGTGTGAGTGCAAGCAAGGGGGCTAGTGTGTGTGTGAGTGCAAGCTAGGGGCTAGTGTGTGTGTGTGTGTGTGTGTGTGTGTGTGTGTGTGTGTGTGTGTGTGTGTGTGTGTGTGTGTGTGTGTGTGTGCGTGTGTGTGTGCAAGCAAGGGGGGGGCTAGTGTGTGTGTGTTGAAATGTGGGTTAGAGAACAAGTCGCTGACGTTATATTCAAGTTCTCCGCCAGTCTTTCTTGATTGCATGGATAACAGCAGTGCTGATGTCTACACATTCCTGTACGTAGCTATATAAAATTTTGTTTTACATCAAAATGGCATGGAGAGCTGCTATGCTGGTTGATTTCAAGTTTATTTTTTACCATCCAAACACAATTGCATTGGAACACCAAGTTCATTATTGTGCAAAGAGCATTTACTTTATAATATTTCAGCTTCAAGTTGTATTAAAAGTACTGTGGTTTCCTACTGTTTCTGTATTTAGCAGGAATGTCTGTGCTTTTGGAAGGGCAACTTTTGATTACCTGTACTAATGGAAATTTAACATGATGTTGTCTTGGGTGCGGAAGGACAACAGATGGTGTTGTCAGCTCACAGCAACGTGTTCACTTGTTCGATTCTTGGCTGAGGTGCTTTCTGTATGGAGTCTGTGTCCTGCCTGTGGTAGTGTGGCTTTCCTCCAGGTGTTCAGGTTTCCTTCCACATTAAAAGCTATGCAGCAGTAGGTGGATTGGATGGTCCCAATTGGCCGTGTGTGTGTGTGTGTGTGTGTGTGTGTGTGTGTGTGTGTGTGTGTGTGTGTGTGTGTGTGTGTGTGTTTCATGGAAGAACCACTGCAGCAGCGTTAGCCACCTGCCTTTGTAGACCTTTACTCTAGATTTTCACTGTTGCCTGCTTCACCCCATGTGCACAAATTGGAAAAATGGGAGATGGCTAGTGTGTGTGTGTGTCTGTGTGAGTGCAACCAAGGGGACTAGTGTGTGTGTGACTGCAAGCAAGGGGGCTAGTGTGTGTGTGTGACTGCAAGCCAGGGGGCTAGTGTGTGTGTTTGACTACAAGCCAGGGGGCTAGTGTGTTTGTGTGACTGCAAGCCAGGGGGCTAGTGTGTTTGTGTGACTGCAAGCCAGGGGGCTAGTGTGTGAGTGACTGCAACCAAGGTGGCTAGTGTGTGTGTGTGACTGCAAGCAAGGGGGGCTAGTGTGTGTGTGTTGAAATGTGGGTAGAGAACAAGTCGCTGACGTTATATTCAAGTTCTCCGCCAGTCTTTCTCGGTTGCATGGATAACAGCAGTGCTGATGTCTATACATTCCTGTACGTAGCTATTTAAAATTTTGTTTTACATCAAAATGGCATGAAGGAGAGCTGCTATGCTGGTTGATTTCAAGTTTTTTTTTACCATCCAAACACAATTTTATTGGAACACCAAGTTCATTATGGTGCAAAGAGCATTTACTTTATAATATTTCAGCTTCAAGTTGAAGTAAAAGTACTGTGGTTTCCTACTGATTGTCTGTATTTGGCAAGAATGTCTGTGCTTTTAGAAGGGCTACTTTTGATTACCTGTACTAATGGAAATTTAACATGATGTTGTCTTGGGGGAGGGCACAACAGATGTTGTCAGCTCACAGCAACGTGTTCACATGTTCGATTCTTGGCTGAGGTGCTTTCTGTATGGAGTCTGTCCTGCCTGTGGTAGTGTGGCTTTCCTCCAGGTGTTCAGGTTTCCTTCCACATTAAAAGCTATGCAGCAGTAGGTGCATTGGATGGTCACAATTGGCCATAGTTGTGTGTGTGTGCTTTTCATGGAAGAACCACTGCAGCAGCGTTAGCCACCTGCCTTCGCAGACCTTTTCTATACATTGTCACTGTTGCCTGCCTCACCCATGTGCACAAATTGGAAAAATGGTAGATGGCTTGTGTGTGTGTGTGTGTGAGTGCAAGCAAGGGGGCTAGTGTGTGTGTGTGTGTGTGTGTGAGTGCAAGCAAGGGGGCTAGTGTGTGTGTGTGACTGCAGCCAAGGGGGCAAGTGTGTGTGTGTGAGTGCAAGCAAGGGGGCTAGTGTGTGTGTGTGTGTGTGTGTGTGTGTGAGTGCAAGCAAGGGGGCTAGTGTGTGTGTGAGCAAGCAAGGGGGCTAGTGTGTGTGTGAGCAAGCAAGGGGGCTAGTGTGTGTGTGAGCAAGCAAGGGGGCTAGTGTGTGTGTGAGCAAGCAAGGGGGCTAGTGTGTGTGTGAGCAAGCAAGGGGGCTAGTGTGTGTGTGTGTGTGAGTGCAAGCAAGGGGGCTAGTGTGTGTGTGTGTGTGTGTGAGTGCAAGCAAGGGGGCTAGTGTGTGTGTGTGAGTGCAAGCAAGGGGGCTAGTGTGTGTGTGAGTGCAAGCAAGGGGGCTAGTGTGTGTGTGAGTGCAAGCAAGGGGGCTAGTGTGTGTGTGTGCAAGCAAGGGAGCTAGTGTGTGTGTGTGTGAGTGCAAGCAAGGGGGCTAGTGTGTGTGTGTGTGTGTGTGTGTGTGTGTGTGTGTGTGTGTGTGTGAGTGCAAGCAAGGGCGCCAGTAGGGGGCTAGTGTGTGTGTGTGTGTGAGTGCAAGCAAGGGGGGGCTAGTGTGTGTGTGTGTGTGAGTGCAAGCAAGGGGGGGCTAGTGTGTGTTGAAATGTGGGTTAGAGAACAAGTCGCTGACGTTATATTCAAGTTCTCCACCAGTCTTTCTCGATTGCATGGATAACAGCAGTGCTGATGTCTACACATTCCTGTACGTAGCTATATAAAATTTTGTTTTACATCAAAATGGCACGGAGAGCTGCTATGCTGGTTGATTTCAAGTTTATTTTTTACCATCCAAACACAATTGCATTGGAACACCAAGTTCATTATTGTGCAAAGAGCATTTACTTTATAATATTTCAGCTTCAAGTTGTATTAAAAGTACTGTGGTTTCCTACTGTTTCTGTATTTAGCAGGAATGTCTGTGCTTTTGGAAGGGCAACTTTTGATTACCTGTACTAATGGAAATTTAACATGATGTTGTCTTGGGGGGGGGGGCACAACAGATGGTGTTGTCAGCTCACAGCAACGTGTTCACTTGTTCGATTCTTGGCTGAGGTGCTTTCTGTATGGAGTCTGTGTCCTGCCTGTGGTAGTGTGGCTTTCCTCCAGGTGTTCAGGTTTCCTTCCACATTAAAAGCTATGCAGCAGTAGGTGGATTGGATGGTCCCAATTGGCCGTGTGTGTGTGTGTGTGTGTGTGTGTGTGTGTGTGTGTGTGTGTGTGTGTGTGTGTGTGTGTGTGTGTGTGTGTGTGTGTGTGTGTGTTTCATGGAAGAACCACTGCAGCAGCGTTAGCCACCTGCCTTTGTAGACCTTTACTCTAGATTTTCACTGTTGCCTGCTTCACCCCATGTGCACAAATTGGAAAAATGGGAGATGGCTAGTGTGTGTGTCTGTGTGAGTGCAACCAAGGGGACTAGTGTGTGTGTGATCTGCAAGCAAGGGGGCTAGTGTGTGTGTGTGTGTGTGTGTGACTGCAAGCCAGGGGGCTAGTGTGTTTGTGTGACTGCAAGCCAGGGGGCTAGTGTGTGAGTGACTGCAACCAAGGTGGCTAGTGTGTGTGTGTGTGTGTGTGTGTGTGTGTGTGTGTGACTGCAAGCAAGGGGGGGCTAGTGTGTGTGTGAAATGTGGGTAGAGAACAAGTCGCTGCCGTTATATTCAAGTTCTCTGCCAGTCTTTCTCGATTGCATGGGGGCTAGTGTGTGAGTGCAAGCAATGGGGCTAGTGTGTGAGTGCAAGCAAGGGGGCTAGTGTGTGAGTGAGTGCAAGCAAGGGGGCTAGTGTGTGAGTGCAAGCAAGGGGGCTAGTGTGTGAGTGCAAGCAAGGGGGCTAGTGTGTGAGCGAGTGCAAGCAAGGGGGCTAGTGTGTGAGCGAGTGCAAGCAAGGGGGCTAGTGTGTGAGCGAGTGCAAGCAAGGGGGCTAGTGTGTGAGTGAGTGCAAGCAAGGGGGCTAGTGTGTGAGTGCAAGCAAGGGGGCTAGTGTGTGAGTGCAAGCAAGGGGGCTAGTGTGTGAGTGCAAGCAAGGGGGCTAGTGTGTGAGTGCGTGCCAGCAAGGGGGCTAGTGTGTGAGTGCGTGCCAGCAAGGGGGCTAGTGTGTGAGTGCGTGCCAGCAAGGGGGCTAGTGTGTGAGTGCGTGCCAGCAAGGGGGCTAGTGTGTGAGTGCGTGCCAGCAAGGGGGCTAGTGTGTGAGTGAGACTGCCAGCAAGGAAAAAGCATGCTAAAGCCAGACCTCTTCTATCAACTGTCTCTGTTTATACGAGATTAATTTCTAGTAATGTTTAGATGCCCCCCAACATATTTGGCCTTGCCCAGATTACCTGCATTAACTGGTTGCTAGTCAAATTTCTATAAATTGATTTATAGAATTAGGCATATCCCAACCTCTAAACTGACCATGGATTTGGCTCTAAATGTTTCTTTTCACCTAATAATCTCTCCCCAGAAATAATAGTTTCGCCAGAAAACGTGGAGGGTTTACAATTACATGTAATAATCCAGTTAGGGATTACTTTCTTTTCAGAAATGCATGTCAATTTTTTTTTTTGACAGCTGCTCCACTTAGGAGTAATAACGTGCCCCTTCTTTGACAGCTTCCCAGCTGTATTGTCTGGCTAATTTATCTTCTTGATTCACATTTTCTGACCATTTAACATAACGTTGTGGTGGTTTTTTGTGGACAGTTAGTGGCAAAACATTATAGAATGAAGATAGAAAATAATGGCAGACATTTCGGTTTCACATTTCATACCCTTTCGAAAATTCATAATAATGCAAGACCTACTGTTGGATGATCTTTCTAACTTTGTAAGAGCAATATTTAAAATTTCTACTTCTACTTGTGCCTTTCTCCCACTTATGTATGGCTTAGTCCAGATTTAGTGCACTGAGGTTCATAGGTATGACATGTCAGGACCATCGCTGTCAGCCTGAGACATTTCAAATTGTGACATACTCGTTGCAGTGTATTCTGAGCTGATGTCATGTTTGCTTTTCACTTTTTACTGTGATCATGTTTTACCCATGAAGCAAGTAGATAGTTGTTTTCAGCCAGCAGATTTGTTTTGGATAACCAACATTTCTACAAGTGGGGGGTATCGCAGCGATTGCTAGTTGCAGCACGTTGCTTGGCTATGTTACTTCGTAGTTTAATAAAGCTGAATATAAATTATAATTAGAACTGTAGTCCAAGGAGAATGGTTTGCATTTAGTGCTGCTTCTTTTACTCGACTTGAGTTTGACTAGACTTGTGATGGGAATGTTCTGAATTGGGTAGTACTGTCTTTATGGGTGCATGCATTTAGTTTCACTGTTTTCTGGAATATTTTAACCCAATTAAAACACCCAATAAAACTTTACTGCATTGTACAAGCAATATAATTATATATGTGTGTGTGTGTATCTTTGTGTCTGACTTCAAGCAAGTGGGCAAGTGTGTGTGACTGCTATCAAGGGGGCAAGTGTGTGTGACTGCTATCAAGGGGGCAAGTGTGTGTGACTGCTAGGAATGGGGCAAGTGTGTGTGCTTGTGTGTTTGACTGCAGGCAAGGGGACAAGTGTGTGCATGTCTGTATGCGGGCAATTTCAAGCAAGGGGGCAAGTGTGTGTGACTGCAGACAAGGGGGCAAGTGTGTGTGACTGCAGACAAGGGGGCAAGTGTGTGTGACTGCAGCCAAGGGGGCAAGTGTGTGTGACTGCAGCCAAGGGGGCAAGTGTGTGTGACTGCAGCCAAGGGGGCAAGTGTGTGTGACTGCAGCCAAGGGGGCTAGTGTGTGTGACGGCAGCCAAGGGGGCTAGTGTGTGTGACTGCAGCCAAGGGGGCTAGTGTGTGTGTGTGTGTGTGTGTGTGTGTGTGTGTGTGTGTGTGTGTGTGTGTGTGTGTGTGTGTGTGTGTTGAAATGTGGGTTAGAGAACAAGTCGCTGATGTTATATTCAAGTTCTCCGCCAGTCTTTCTCGGTTGCATGGATAACAGCAGTGCTGATGTCTATACATTCCTGTACGTAGCTATATAAAATTTTGTTTTACATCAAAATGGCACGAAGGAGAGCTGCTATGCTGGTAGATTTCAAGTTTATTTTTTACCATCCAAACACAATTTTGTTGGAACACCAAGTTCATTATGGTGCAAAGAGCATTTACTTTATAATATTTCAGCTTCAAGTTGTATTAAAAGTACTGTGGTTTCCTACTGTTTCTGTATTTAGCAGGAATGTCTGTGCTTTTGGAAGGGCAACTTTTGATTACCTGTACTAATGGAAATTTAACATGATGTTGTCTTGGGGGGGGGGGCACAACAGATGGTGTCAGCTCACAGCAACGTGTTCACTTGTTCGATTCTTGGCTGAGGTGCTTTCTGTATGGAGTCTGTGTCCTGCCTGTGGTAGTGTGGCTTTCCTCCAGGTGTTCAGGTTTCCTTCCACATTAAAAGCTATGCAGCAGTAGGTGGATTGGATGGTCCCAATTGGCCATAGTTGTGTGTGTGTGTGTGTGTGTGTGTGTGTGTTTCATGGAAGAACCACTGCAGCAGCGTTAGCCACCTGCCTTTGTAGACCTTTACTCTAGATTTTCACTGTTGCCTGCTTCACCCCATGTGCACAAATTGGAAAAATGGGAGATGGCTAGTGTGTGTGTCTGTGTGAGTGCAACCAAGGGGACTAGTGTGTGTGTGACTGCAAGCAAGGGGGCTAGTGTGTGTGTGTGTGACTGCAAGCCAGGGGGCTAGTGTGTTTGTGTGACTGCAAGCCAGGGGGCTAGTGTGTTTGTGTGACTGCAAGCCAGGGGGCTAGTGTGAGTGACTGCAACCAAGGTGGCTAGTGTGTGTGTGTGACTGCAAGCAAGGGGGGGCTAGTGTGTGTGTGTTGAAATGTGGGTAGAGAACAAGTCGCTGACGTTATATTCAAGTTCTCCGCCAGTCTTTCTCGGTTGCATAGATAACAGCAGTGCTGATGTCTATACATTCCTGTACGTAGCTATTTAAAATTTTGTTTTACATCAAAATGGCACGAAGGAGAGCTGCTATGCTGGTTGATTTCAAGTTTTTTTTTACCATCAAAACACAATTTTATTGGAACACCAAGTTCATTGTGGTGCAAAGAGCATTTACTTTATAATATTTCAACTTCAAGTTGAAGTAAAAGTACTGTGGTTTCCTACTGATTGTCTGTATTTGGCAAGAATGTCTGTGCTTTTGGAAGGGCTACTTTTGATTACCTGTACTAATGGAAATTTAACATGATGTTGTCTTGGGGGGGGGGGCAGAACAGATGTTGTCAGCTCACAGCAACGTGTTCACATGTTCGATTCTTGGCTGAGGTGCTTTCTGTATGGAGTCTGTCCTGCCTGTGGTAGTGTGGCTTTCCTCCAGGTGTTCAGGTTTCCTTCCACATTAAAAGCTATGCAGCAGTAGGTGCATTGGATGGTCACAATTAGCCATAGTTGTGTGTGTGTGTGTGTGTGTGTGTGTGTGTGTGTGTGTTTTTCATGGAAGAACCACTGCAGCAGCATTAGCCACCTGCCTTTGTAGACCTTTGCTATACATTGTCACTGTTGCCTGCCTCACCCATGTGCACAAATTGGAAAAATGGGAGATGGCTTGTGTCTGTGTGTGAGTGCAAGCAAGGGGGCTAGTGTGTGTGTGTGTGTGTGAGTGCAAGCAAGGGGGCTAGTGTGTGTGTGTGAGTGCAAGCAAGGGGGCTAGTGTGTGTGTGTGTGAGTGCAAGCAAGGGGGCTAGTGTGTGTGTGTGTGTGTGTGTGTGAGTGCAAGCAAGGGGGCTAGTGTGTGTGTGTGTGAGTGCAAGCAAGGGGGCTAGTGTGTGTGTGTGAGTGCAAGCAAGGGGGCTAGTGTGTGTGTGTGAGTGCAAGCAAGGGGGCTAGTGTGTGTGTGTGAGTGCAAGCAAGGGGGCTAGTGTGTGTGTGTGTGTGCAAGCAAGGGGGCCAGTGTGTGTGTGTGTGTGTGCAAGCAAGGGGGCCAGTGTGTGTGTGTGTGTGTGTGTGTGTGTGTGTGTGTGTGTGTGTGTGTGTGTGTGTGTGTGTGTGTGCAAGCAAGGGCACTAGTAGGGGGCTAGTGTGTGTGTGTGTGTGTGTGTGTGTGTGTGTGTGTGTGTGTGTGTGTGTGTGTGTGTGTGTGTGTGCAACCATTTTTTAATTGTGAACGATTTCATTTAAAGTCAAATGTCGTAAAGTCTGTCTCCAGATCGAGATCAGTACTTTGAAAGAAATGAAAGTTACAGAATATTTAACAATACAAGAAATGTTATAAGCTAAGTGCAGTCGTACCTATACTTCATACTGTAAGTTTATGATCACAGCACAAGTATGTGTATATTATTTTTATAACTTTGATGGAGCACTGGTATTTTTAGACCGTTTACGTATTTAGTCCGGGCGCTTGGTTAAAATGTTCCGGCAGGGGGTGGGGTCGGGATGTGAATATCCAGTGAGATTAGTTTATGGTCTGATCTTACCAGTGAGGGATACACTTCTGGTCTGAGTCCCCATGTTGGTAATGATCAGGTCCAGTATGTTTTCCCCTCTTGTGGGAGTGGTAACAAGTTGTTCCATAGCATTTGAGTTTATAAATTCTAGGAAGCTTTGGGCTAAGGTGTTGGAGCTACAGTAATGCTCAGTCTGTTTGGGTAGTTGAAGTCGCCCAATATAATGGTGTTTGGAGAGACCTTCATATTTTTCAGTGTTCTCAGGAAGGCCGAGTGGGGTTCCTGTGTTTGCGAGCGTGGTCTGTAGCAGGCTTTAAACTGGAAGGCAGTTTTACCCACTTAGTTTCACATGGATAGTCTCTGATGCAACATTATAGGAATATGATGACATTACATAAACATCATTTTATGTAATTATTCTTATCCATTTTTATGTTGGACAATGATACATCATCAGAGATTGTGACTGCATGGTAGTGAAATGGTTATGGGGCTTGTAATGCTGTGAGTTCTCCTGCAGCAAGTACATTGAGTACTGGCTTTTATAACATACCTATGCAGATAGAGGCTCAGTTCTAGAACAGTGTGTGTACTACTTGATGGAAATAGATTCCTTGTGAAAGCAACATTTATATTTTACTTTTCACTGTTGGAGTTACAAGCAACTATGAATAAGACATTTTAAAGGGTGAACTTGCTATCTTAGAAAGAAATGTTTGAAGGATGTGGTACCACCAATACAATTTGTCTCACCTGTGTGGGAAATTGCTGTCTTCCCAAGATGTGACTGTTATTACTTGCACTGTGAATGCTAAAGGGTAACACCTGTGACCCTCAGACAATTTGTGGGATACATCTGAGAATCTGGGTACTGTCACTATTGCATGAGAACGCAATTTTGATCTGTTTTTGACCTAGCTCTAAGAAATGTTTAAGGACTGAATGATTCAAGTTTACAGTTACTAGTAGTTTTCCCAATAACAGCACATTTTCTGTTTACCTTCCTTTGTCAAATCCAAGCTGAGCCTTCCAAAGCTTATGATTTCAATGTTTTCTGTTAAACTGAAATACTTCAAGCAACATCTCAATCTGAAGCAGGCAGTGCCTAGTAGTGCTTTTTTTTAATTTTTATTTATTTTTTTGCTGGAATTGATTCAATCAGCTGCAGTCTTTTTTCAAAGAATCTTTGATATAACCTTACCAAAAAAAAAAAAAAACAGTACCCATGAGTTATCCATCTTTTTTACTCTTGACTATGGGGTTTAAAGTGAACTGACCATGTTTCTTTAGTGAGTTTTTTCTATTCTGGTTTCATTCAGATTTACTTTCAAGTTGTGTATTGTGTACACATTGACAAATAACTATGTATTTATGACTTTTAAATTCAGAATCGATTGCAAAAAATGAATTGTCTACTCTCTGAATTTTCCAGCCTTTTCAGTGGTCTTGAGGTTGCTTATTACCTGTTGTACTAGTGCTTAAATGGGAATGAAACCAGAAAACGGCAACAAAAAAAAAATAGACTAAACAAGCATGCTCATTTCGGGCTTGGGTGTGTGACTGCATGCGAGGGGGCTAGTGTTTGTGTGTGACTGCAAGCGAGGGGGCTAGTGTTTGTGTGTGTGACTGCAAGCGAGCAAAGAGGTGGGTCAAGAGTGTGACTGCAGGCAAAGGGGGCAAGTCTGTCAGTGTGGCTGTGTGAGACTCCAATTAATGCTTCTTGTTTTTGGGTTTGTTCTCTCCAAATTTGTGCTTTTCTGTAATTTTCCAAGATAAAGTTAGTCGCCGAGACAGTTCATCCTTCATAACCTTGCGAAAGATGCATGCCAAAGCAGGACTTGTTTGATCACCTGTCTCGGTTTATAACAGATCAACTTTTAGTACTGTTTACATGTCCCCCCAGATATAATTTGCCTTGTCTAGATTTACTGCATTTAAGGAGAACGGGATATTAAACTAGATTGCTCAACCTGGTGTGCATCTAATCGCAGTTATTTGATACCTGATTAGAAAGTAAACAATGCAGCTTTACCAAATAATCCACTCTACTGTTTTACCTAGTAGCCTATTTACGTTTACGTACTGTGAGTTTCTGTTTTAAACCATAAGCTAGAAAAAGTCGAGCAGGCTCTGAAATGATGCAGTCATATCTGCCATAGCTCTTGCTGTACTCTTCAGTAGACCCCCCCCCCACAAATTGATGTAACCACAGCCTGATGTGAATGCTGTATAGATGAGGCACCCACCTTGTGATGTATGAGGTGCCTTGACCATCACACTCTTACCCACAATAAAATGGACCGACTAACGTGTGGAACTCTTTTTCTTAGTGAGTGTATCCTGTCGACGTGATTCAAGACCTCAACACTGTTTGCATTGCCTGCAGCTTGACTTAATTTTTTCTTACTTAGTAAGGTAAGTCTTCGTATTTAAGTCCGATGTTAATTATACATGGAGCCTCTGTACTACTAGACCTTATATTGTGCTTGCAAGTGTCTGACTGCACATTGATAGATTGTATACCTTTTGTGTGCGCATGTGCCATGTGCTACCCTGTTTGCTGCTGTTAATTGATTACTGTAGCTCTTTTGTATTTATTGCTATATTATATTATGGGGGCTGTATTGTAGAATGATTTTTGATAATTACTCGTTTTATTTCTCTGTAATGCTGGCATTTGGTAAATTGAAAATTGGTAAATTGAAAACTGTGAGTTTCTGTTTTAAACCATAAGCTAGAAAAAGTCGAGCAGGCTCTGAAATGATGCAGTCATATCTGCCATAGCTCTTGCTGTACTCTTCAGTAGACCCCCCCCCCACAAATTGATGTAACCACAGCCTGATGTGAATGCTGTATAGATGAGGCACCCACCTTGTGATGTATGAGGTGCCTTGAGGTTTCTGTCAGCACAGACATCGATGTTCTCCATACTGAGAAGGGCCTCGAGTGTGTGCATCTTGAGATTGAGACTTCTGGCATTGAGCAGCATTACCCTTAGTTTTTTTCCTTTTTTGTGTTCTAGGGTGGTAGGTTTAGAATTTGCGCCTTGCCTAAAAAAGGCACTATGGGGGTGGCAAGAGCCTTTGCCAATATCCGGAAGCCTAGGGGTGACAGGTGCAAGCTGTCCCTTGCGAAGCTGCGTGGCTTGTCCAGCATGTCATCCCAGGCAGACAGACATTGGATCCCCTTTGAATGACACCAGAATTTAAGCCATTTATTACAGCTGATCATCTTATCACTGTATTGTGGCATCATTCTAGGTGAAGGTAGGATACTGCTCAAGGTCAGGGTCATACCTGCCTGGGCTACATAATCAGAGAGCTCCTCAATGTCTCTTTTCATGTAGTCCAAGGAGGTACGTCTCAGTTCGTTGACACCAGCGTGGACAATGACTGAGTCGTACTTGTACCTGCTGTTGAGAGACCTGAGTGCTTGCGTTATGTGGCGGATTCTAGCGCCCGACAGGCAGCTTACTGTGACCTTTTCGTTACTCAGTCTGGTGAGCGGGACGTCAGTGTGTCTGACTATGGGAGTCTGTACCTCCCTTTCAGACACACTTCAGTACCCAGTCCACATTAGTAAATGTGCTGTTTCAACCTGGAGGTTTACTACAGTCACCGAATCGTGAAATATGTCTAGCAATCACCATACTCTTCTCAGGACGTTCACACTTAGCAATATGCTTTGGTATGTCAGGTATAGACATGGGTTGCGTTTCCAAGATCCCTCGTTTAGCTTTTATAACTTCCAACATCAGGTCATATATGTAGTCAAACTTTCTTTTCTCAAATATTGGTTTGGCTACCCACTCCTGTTTTGCTTTTGGGTACACCACGCGATACCTTAGCTCTCCCTTTGCTGCCGACTTCTTTGTAGGAATCTCACCACTGCTTGCTCACGATGGGCGTTCTCATTATGATCCAGGATGGCAAGTATGATTCTTGCTTTCATTCCTGCAAAACTAAAGTGCTCAAACTTGGGGCAATATTTGCATAGTAATGCATGGAACACCTCAAGATCACCAGTATGGCAGAATTTGGTGATGTGCTTCAAATCTTTAATGAGAAATTTGTTAGCAACAATTCTCTTCAATGCACTGTGACAGGCATCATCTTCTTCCAGCCACTTTGTCTCGTCTCCATTGATGAGTGGCATTTCATGTCCACAACAGGAAACCTTGTTGCCACCATCCCAACTGTGTTGGTCAGTTACATGGTAGAGCAACAACAACCATTTCTCCTCTAGTACTACTGCATCCCCTTCACATGTTTCAGCACACCACCACAGGTGATTTGAAATACTGTGGCACCACTGCAGTAAGTCTTGCTTGCCTCTCCTTTTCCCAGCTTCAGTGATTTTCTTAGTCAAATTTTTGGTCATATGCCACACATCAAACTGATGATCCACATTTGGAAATTCTGTGCGCATCAATAACCTTATTCCAGGGTGTCTGTCTGTCGCCACAAGGCTGACATTAACATTTTATCCATCAAGTTTTTCATGCACTTCTTAAAAGCTTTCTTCTCCAGTGCCACTGAGGATACACCTCGGCTGACCTGCTCCAGGCATAAATCTACAATGAATCCAGAATCCAGGTCCATCATGCTGTAGCAGCAGTACTTTGCAGAATAGCCTGGACTATCACACCGCCCATCTCCAGCTAACCTTACTTCCTTACCCATTGCATCTTCTAGCAGACGAGACTGATGCTGTGTCCAAGTATGCTGCAAAACGGGGAATAAATACTCCCGTTGAATCAAATAGAATGTGGTTTCACTTATAAATTCAAGTCCTAGATAAGCACTGAATCGCGCTATATGTGCATATGTACTTCCACTGAAAAGTACAGACGATGCCAGTAGAAGATTGCCAGCTGGCATTCGGCCAATTAAGGGCTGACTTTCCCAATGGAGAACTTCATGTCCACTAATGCATGAAACATTCACTGAGACATAGGATCCCAACTTCACTTTCCTCAGTTCCACAGCAGAGGTGTGGCATTGTGGACAAGTCAGTTTCAGCAACAGGCAATCCAGGCAGGACTCAAAGACAATGAACTTTGATTCTCCAACCATTTTCTCGTCTTCGTCCTGTTCCAGCACTGTGTCTTGATCTCTGATGTAGACAAGTTGTCAGAAGTGTACAACCAGTCTGGATCCTTTTCCACATCATCTGTCCACTGAGAAAGTGAGGAGCTGCTATGCATGCTCGTGTTATGCATGCTAGTGTTATGGACGTCCTTTCATAGCTTGACCGGAGTACTGCAATGTGTCATCTCGGCAGCAATGTATGCACTAGAGCTACATGTGGCCTCTTCAGTGCAACTTTTGTCCTTTTCATTGGGACATCTAATCTCAATCAGGTGCTGATTGGCATTATTGAAACTGTGTTGTGGTCTGTCTGCACTCAATTCTGTTTGTACATCCTTGATTTTTAAAATATGTGTGGTCTAACAGTGGTGAGACTCCTACTTCTGGAACCTGTACAGCTGCATCAATCATAGTGCGTGGTACTGTTTCAAGGTCCTTTAGCTTCACTTGAATTCCTATGCTGCTACCTTTCTTTTGGGGAAACTTTGTCTGACATGCGACTGTACTCTGACTGCAAATCCCAGTCTCCATTGCGTATACTTCCATGTTTTCGACTACCTCTTCATACAAATCAGTTGCTTGAACCTACAATCACATAAGTGTTAATCAGTCAATGCATGACTAATGACAAAGTTAACTACAGACACTCTATGATAACAGGATAAGCATTTTGATTGCCGACATCCGGACTCAAAGTCAAGGGAGTCACAATGAACTACATAAAAATTTTGTAATTTACACTATTACTCAGCCAACCACAAACTGAATGCTTATCCAGTATCGCATATTACTGTAGGTTTTCATCTAAACTTACTTCCACACATTCTTGATGCGCTTGACAGTCTTCCATTCGGTCTTCCACAGTGTGTCTTGACGCATCATTATCTGCATCCCTTTGATTCTGTAGCAGCACATGCTTCCTCTGCAAGATATACAAAAAGTAAGGCACATTAAAATTACACATTCACCTGAGTAGTGAGTAATTATTTGTGCGCTGAAGAGGTAATGCAATTACTCACCTTGCGTTGCACAGACCGTTGCTCTGTCATAAGGTGTTGCAATGTAGGCTGCGTTTTACTCAGAAGGTCTTCAATAAGCTGCATGAAAAAAGTACATCCAATTAACTGTTGCAATTTGAAACACATGCAGTGCCAGTATCTCGGTACGCAAACGTCAATTGACTCATTAAACCTTTCATTGATCTACTGATACTCACCTTCTGCTGCTGTTTCTGCTCCAACCGATGTACTGAAGATGTCCATGTCTTGCTGCTCGAAAGTGAGAAAATAGATGGTACTGCCGCTTTTATTAATCTCCGTATTGGTCGCTTGGGTCTCATCTCATCAGGAAGTAGCTGTTGCTGGTAGTCAAGGTGAAACTGGCTCTGCTCAAAGTGTTGAGAGCAGAGGAAATGTCGTGGCTTTGCACTACCCAAAACTTCCTTAACAAACTTCGGTATGCTACCAACATCTCTACCACAGTTAATCACCCACTGTCTACACAGGTTGATATCCCGTGGAAACCGATGGAATGATACCCCCCGTGGCAGATTGTCTTGGCGCATACTACAGTTGATTGCAAAGCAGGAAGGCATTTTGACGATCACCTAATAAAAATAGAAATTACTATATCAAATCATACAGTACACACAATTCTTGCTAAACTAGTTACACTCATTGATCTTCATACAACCTGTATGACTTAATGGTTAAAAATCGATGTGCAATGACATATCCAAATTTAATAATGGCTACTTGTGTGACAGTCATGCAATGCATTTGTCAGTGTCACTTGCATCCGCCTTCTCTCTGCAATCAAAGTGTATCCTCACTTACAGCCTTTACACGACACATGGAAGTCTGCATTGACTCCGATTTAAACTGGGGCACTGTAAACATCTACTTTTGTGCATGAGCAATGTGAAAGCATTTTTCATTGAGGTGAATTTCTCCCCTTACCACAAAAACACTTTGTGCTACAAATTAATGAAAAGACACAGGATGGCATATAGCGATTGTATGCCAACAATGAAAAGGCCTAATAACTTATGGATTCATTAGTCTTGCATAGGCAGTGTGATCGGACCTGTACATAATTAAAAGCCACTTAAAGTAGGACATACACTTTTGTCTGCATGGTGTGAAGGACGTCAGTTGCACAGGTGGACATTCGCCAGTGATTTAAAGTTGCAGAAATATTGCTATAAAAAAATACAATCACCATCATGATATACAACAGTGAAAACGGCTGCTGTAATTACTCTGCTCTCAGAGCAGCATCAATTTAAGGCAATGGTAGACAGATGTACAAATGTACACATGACACATTAAGTATCCAAGTCAATGATACTAACTTTATTAGTGTACAAACTTCATAATAAGGTAGCGTATACAGTATTTGACAAGTAAAACCATTTTTCAACTGTGAACAGGAAATACACAGCTAACAATAGACATGTCAGTGTTCAGAATAAATCCAAAGTCCCTCAAAAGCTCTAAATCCTGTGTACGAATCATCATCTGCACATGGAAACTGTTCTCGAATTCGTGACACTACACAAGCGGGTAGCACCATTCGATTTCCAAATCCCAGCCTTCGATTGTTATGCACCCACAACACATATGCACGGTATGCCACAACCCGGTACAACCTGAAATATAGAGCAATCCTGTGGTCAGGCAGGCAGGGAGAGACAGACAGACACTCTGACAGACAGAGAGACAGACAGAGACACTCTGACAGACAGAGAGACAGACAGAGACACTCTGACAGACAGAGAGACAGACAGAGACACTCTGACAGACAGACAGAGACACTCTGACAGACAGAGATAGAGAGACAGACAGAGACACTCTGACAGAGAGACAGACAGAGAGAGACACTGAGAGAGAGACACACTGAGAGAGAGACACACTGAGAGAGAGACACACTGAGAGAGAGACACACTGAGAGAGACACACACTGAGAGAGACACACTGACAGAGAACGTACTTGTTTGTCCACTGCGGTAGTTGATAACACCCTCTGCCCGACACAGAAGCCTGAATATAGTTTTTAAATTGTGGGTATAAAGGCATGCAGAGTCAAACTGTGGGTGCACAGTTATGCATGCATTGTGACCTGAAGTTGAAGTTACTTCTGCCCATTTCTCAATTGCTCGTGGAAGACACACAACATAGGCATTAAGTGGCGTGGTCATCATTGTGCATTTCCCACATAGGCACCATGTCATACTTGACAGACTGCTGTAATCAGGGTCCGGCGAAGGCGGTTGATGCTGACCACTGTTGCACAAATGGCGCTGCTTCCTTGGCTCGCCAGGTCGATACCTTGGTTCAAATTGATATCCCTGTCTTGCACTATTTTGACTGTGCCCTGCCATGAGTACTGTTACAATGTGGGAGAGAAGAGCCAAAGGAAATGCATGAGAATTCTCAAATGCAAAATAAATACATGTGTTCAGTGTTCCCAATATTGCATGCATGTACACATCCATATATATGACAGCCTGGAGGAGAAATCACCCTCACTGAAGACACCATTGACAGTGTTTCAATTTTGGGCAAAGTAAACTATATCTATCAGAAGCCATGTAATCATAGTACTAGAGGAAATAAAGTGACTCCACACAGACTCTACACACACACACAGACTCTACACACACACACACACACACACACACACACACACACACACACAGACTCTACACATGCACACACACACACACACACACACACACACACACACACACACACACACACACACACACACACACACACACACACACACACACACACACACACACACACACACAGACTCCACACACACACACACACAGACTCCACACACACACACACACACACACACACACACACACACACACACACACACACACACACACACACACACACACACACACACACAGACTCACACACACACACACACACACACACACACACACTCACACACACACACACACACACACACACACACACACACACACACACACACACACACACACACACACACACACACACACACACACACACTACACACACACACACACACACACACACACACACACACACACAGACTCCACACACAGACTCCACACACTCTTCTCTAGACCCTTAGTTTATCCATCACTGGCAAGATCCGACCTCTCTTGTTTGGCATATATTTTGTCGAGGTACAGGACAACAAGGAAAGACTGTGGCTGACCAAGTACACAGATGACTGCAAACTGGGTGCAATAATTGACTCGCCAGCAGACAAGCATCCACCAAAAGGGGCCTCATAGCAACAGACAACTGGTGCCACAGCCATGGTCTCAAGCTACATGACAAACTGTATAGTCATCCCCTTTTGAAAAATAAATAAGTGAACACAAATTTAGTCTTCCCTCAGGATCATAATTGAGTACAATGCTACTTTTGTGATGTACCTTACCAAACACCTGCAGCAACTGGAAAGACACCAAAAGTACCTCAACAAGAGGATCAAAGGGCTCAAACAGATGCCATATGCTACCTGGTTAAATAAACGCCAGCTCTAGTCAGTGGCATACCGCCTGTAAAGAGGTGATCTGTGCGTGACGTATAAATCCATGTCCAACCCGTAATTAGTGGACATGCTGTACCTCAGAAAATCCAAATCACATGGAGGTATGTGCTAGAGACTAACCTCAGCATTGAAATAAGACATGCTGGAGGGACAGATTCATAAGAGGCTCCCTTCACTGTGTAATAAAATCCCAGTACATGTAAGGCAGAGTCCCTCATTGACTCTTCAAGAAGAATGTTGATGAGTGGATGTGGGATCCTAGTTTTAGCCTGGGTATCACTTCTGTGTCACTGTTAGACAGAGCACAGTATACTAACCTTGAAAAAGGCCATAGCAAAATTTAAAACGGGTGTCGAAAGCCAAACAACTTCTACATAGGATTATAAATTACCTAGGGCAGATAGCCTAGTACTAACCTATGCACTAACTCCAGTTATTCAGGACAGGGGCATGTACACGACGCGTGAACGGTCACACGCACTTACATTACATTTGGCCAGCATTACACAGAGAACGAAACTGACGCATGGTCTCTCGCAGATAAACGCATTCCAATTTTCAATTTACCAAATGCCAGCATTACAGAGAAATAAAACGAGTAATTATCAAAAATCATTCTACAATACAGCCCCCATAATATAATATAGCAATAAATACAAAAGAGCTACAGTAATCAATTAACAGCAGCAAACAGGGTAGCACATGGCACATGCGCACACAAAAGGTATACAATCTATCAATGTGCAGTCAGACACTTGCAAGCACAATATAAGGTCTATTATGATCCTGAGGGAAGACTAAATTTGTGTTCACTTATTTATTTTTCAAAAGGGGATGACTATACAGTTTGTCATGTAGCTTGAGACCATGGCTGTGGCACCAGTTGTCTGTTGCTATGAGGCCCCTTTTGGTGGATGCTTGTCTGCTGGCGAGTCAATTATTGCACCCAGTTTGCAGTCATCTGTGTACTTGGTCAGCCACAGTCTTTCCTTGTTGTCCTGTACCTCGACAAAATATATGCCAAACAAGAGAGGTCGGATCTTGCCAGTGATGGATAAACTAAGGGTCTAGAGAAGAGTGTGTGGAGTCTGTGTGTGTGGAGTCTGTGTGTGTGTGTGTGTGTGTGTGTGTGTGTGTGGAGTCTGTGTGTGTGTGTGTGTGTGTGTGTGTGTGTGTGTGTGTGTGTGTGTGTGTGTGTGTGTGTGTGTGTGTGTGTGTGTCTGTGTGTGTGTGTGTGTGGAGTCTGTGTGTCTGTGTGTGTGTGTGTGTGTGTGTGTGTGTGTGTGTGTGTGTGTGTGTGTGTGTGTGTGTGTGTGTGTGTGTGTGTGTGTGTGTGTGTGTGTGTGTGTGTGTGTGTGGAGACTGTGTGTGTGTGTGTGTGTGTGTGTGTGTGTGTGTGTGTGTCTGTGTGTGTCTGTGTGTGTGTGTGTGTGTGTGTGTGTGTGTGTGTGTGTGTGTGTGTGTGTGTGTGTGTGTGTGTATGTGTGTGTGTCTGTGTGTGGGTGTGTGTGTAGAGTCTGTGTGTGTGTGTTTGTGTGTGTGTGTGTGAGTCTGTGTGTGTGTGTGTGTGTGTGTGTGTGTGTGTGTGTGTGTGTGTGTGTGTGTGTGTGTGTGTGTGTGTGCGTGTGTGTGTGTGTGTGTGTGTGTGTGTGTGTGTGTGTGTGTGTGTGTGTGTGTGTGTGTGTGTGTGTGTAGAGTCTGTGTGTGTGTGTGGAGTCTGTGTGGTCACTTTATTTCCTCTAGTACTATGATTACATGGCTTCTGATAGATATAGTTTACTTTGCCCAAAATTGAAACACTGTCAATGGTGTCTTCAGTGAGGGTGATTTCTCCTCCAGGCTGTCATATATATGGATGTGTACATGCATGCAATATTGGGAACACTGAACACATGTATTTATTTTGCATTTGAGAATTCTCATGCATTTCCTTTGGCTCTTCTCTCCCACATTGTAACAGTACTCATGGCAGGGCACAGTCAAAATAGTGCAAGACAGGGATATCAATTTGAACCAAGGTATCGACCTGGCGAGCCAAGGAAGCAGCGCCATTTGTGCAACAGTGGTCAGCATCAACCGTGCGGACCCTGATTACAGCAGTCTGTCAAGTATGACATGGTGCCTATGTGGGAAATGCACAATGATGACCACGTCACTCGAATGCCTATGTTGTGTGTCTTCTCCACGAGCAATTGAGAAATGGGCAGAAGTAACGTCAACTTCAGGTCACAATGCATGCATAACTGTGCACCCACAGTTTGACTCTGCATGCCTTTATACCCACAATTTAAAAACTATATTCAGGCTTCTGTGTCGGCGTAGAGGGTGTTATCAACTACCGCAGTGGACAAACAAGTACGTTCTCTGTCAGTGTGTCTCTGTCAGTGTGTCTCTGTCAGTGTGTCTCTCTCTGTCAGTGTGTCTCTCTCTGTCAGTGTGTCTCTCTCTCAGTGTCTCTCTCTCAGTGTCTCTCTCTGTCTGTCTCTCTGTCAGAGTGTCTCTGTCTGTCTCTCTGTCTCTGTCTGTCAGAGTGTCTCTGTCTGTCTGTCAGAGTGTCTCTGTCTGTCTCTCTGTCTGTCAGAGTGTCTCTGTCTGTCTCTCTGTCTGTCAGAGTGTCTCTGTCTGTCTCTCTGTCTGTCAGAGTGTCTCTGTCTGTCTCTCCCTGCCTGCCTGACCACAGGATTGCTCTATATTTCAGGTTGTACCGGGTTGTGGCATACCGTGCATATGTGTTGTGGGTGCATAACAATCGAAGGCTGGGATTTGGAAATCGAATGGTGCTACCCGCTTGTGTAGTGTCACGAATTCAAGAACAGTTTCCATGTGCAGATGATGATTCGTACACAGGATTTAGAGCTTTTGAGGGACTTTGGATTTATTCTGAACACTGACATGTCTATTGTTAGCTGTGTATTTCCTGTTCACAGTTGAAAAATGGTTTTACTTGTCAAATACTGTATACGCTACCTTATTATGAAGTTTGTACACTAATAAAGTTAGTATCATTGACTTGGATACTTAATGTGTCATGTGTACATTTGTACATCTGTCTACCATTGCCTTAAATTGATGCTGCTCTGAGAGCAGAGTGCGTACTACAGCCCTTTTCACTGTTGTATATCATGATGGTGATTGTATTTTTTTATAGCAATATTTCTGCAACTTTAAATCACTGGCGAATGTCCACCTGTGCAACTGACGTCCTTCACACCATGCAGACAAAAGTGTATGTCCTACTTTAAGTGGCTTTTAATTATGTACAGGTCCGATCACACTGCCTATGCAAGACTAATGAATCCATAAGTTATTAGGCCTTTTCATTGTTGGCATACAATCGCTATATGCCATCCTGTGTCTTTTCATTAATTTGTAGCACAAAGTGTTTTTGTGGTAAGGAGAAATTCACCTCAATGAAAAATGCTTTCACATTGCTCATGCACAAAAGTAGATGTTTACAGTGCCCCAGTTTAAATCGGAGTCAATGCAGACTTCCATGTGTCGTGTAAAGGCTGTAAGTGAGGATACACTTTGATTGCAGAGAGAAGGCGGATGCAAGTGACACTGACAAATGCATTGCATGACTGTCACACAAGTAGCCATTATTAAATTTGGATATGTCATTGCACATCGATTTTTAACCATTAAGTCATACAGGTTGTATGAAGATCAATGAGTGTAACTAGTTTAGCAAGAATTGTGTGTACTGTATGATTTGATATAGTAATTTCTATTTTATTAGGTGATCGTCAAAATGCCTTCCTGCTTTGCAATCAACTGTAGTATGCGCCAAGACAATCTGCCACGGGGGGTATCATTCCATCGGTTTCCACGGGATATCAACCTGTGTAGACAGTGGGTGATTAACTGTGGTAGAGATGTTGGTAGCATACGAAGTTTGTTAAGGAAGTTTTGGGTAGTGCAAAGCCACGACATTTCCTCTGCTCTCAACACTTTGAGCAGAGCCAGTTTCACCTTGACTACCAGCAACAGCTACTTCCTGATGAGATGAGACCCAAGCGACCAATACGGAGATTAATAAAAGCGGCAGTACCATCTATTTTCTCACTTTCGAGCAGCAAGACATGGACATCTTCAGTACATCGGTTGGAGCAGAAACAGCAGCAGAAGGTGAGTATCAGTAGATCAATGAAAGGTTTAATGAGTCAATTGACGTTTGCGTACCGAGATACTGGCACTGCATGTGTTTCAAATTGCAACAGTTAATTGGATGTACTTTTTTCATGCAGCTTATTGAAGACCTTCTGAGTAAAACGCAGCCTACATTGCAACACCTTATGACAGAGCAACGGTCTGTGCAACGCAAGGTGAGTAATTGCATTACCTCTTCAGCGCACAAATAATTACTCACTACTCAGGTGAATGTGTAATTTTAATGTGCCTTACTTTTTGTATATCTTGCAGAGGAAGCATGTGCTGCTACAGAATCAAAGGGATGCAGATAATGATGCGTCAAGACACACTGTGGAAGACCGAATGGAAGACTGTCAAGCGCATCAAGAATGTGTGGAAGTAAGTTTAGATGAAAACCTACAGTAATATGCGATACTGGATAAGCATTCAGTTTGTGGTTGGCTGAGTAATAGTGTAAATTACAAAATTTTTATGTAGTTCATTGTGACTCCCTTGACTTTGAGTCCGGATGTCGGCAATCAAAATGCTTATCCTGTTATCATAGAGTGTCTGTAGTTAACTTTGTCATTAGTCATGCATTGACTGATTAACACTTATGTGATTGTAGGTTCAAGCAACTGATTTGTATGAAGAGGTAGTCGAAAACATGGAAGTA
Organism: Protopterus annectens; assembly: GCF_019279795.1. Classification (NCBI taxonomy): domain Eukaryota; kingdom Metazoa; phylum Chordata; order Ceratodontiformes; family Protopteridae; genus Protopterus; species Protopterus annectens. Next base: position 1,763,171,428 of record NC_056731.1, read on the forward strand.
TACACAATGGAGACTGGGATTTGCAGTCAGAGTACAGTCGCATGTCAGACAAAGTTTCCCCAAAAGAAAGGTAGCAGCATAGGAATTCAAGTGAAGCTAAAGGACCTTGAAACAGTACCACGCACTATGATTGATGCAGCTGTACAGGTTCCAGAAGTAGGAGTCTCACCACTGTTAGACCACACATATTTTAAAAAATCGAAGGATGTACAAACAGAATTGAGTGCAGACAGACCACAACACAGTTTCAATAATGCCAATCAGCACCTGATTGAGATTAGATGTCCCAATGAAAAGGACAAAAGTTGCACTGAAGAGGCCACATGTAGCTCTAGTGCATACATTGCTGCCGAGATGACACATTGCAGTACTCCGGTCAAGCTATGAAAGGACGTCCATAACACTAGCATGCATAACACGAGCATGCATAGCAGCTCCTCACTTTCTCAGTGGACAGATGATGTGGAAAAGGATCCAGACTGGTTGTACACTTCTGACAACTTGTCTACATCAGAGATCGAAGACACAGTGCTGGAACAGGACGAAGACGAGAAAATGGTTGGAGAATCAAAGTTCATTGTCTTTGAGTCCTGCCTGGATTGCCTGTTGCTGAAACTGACTTGTCCACAATGCCACACCTCTGCTGTGGAACTGAGGAAAGTGAAGTTGGGATCCTATGTCTCAGTGAATGTTTCATGCATTAGTGGACATGAAGTTCTCCATTGGGAAAGTCAGCCCTTAATTGGCCGAATGCCAGCTGGCAATCTTCTACTGGCATCGTCTGTACTTTTCAGTGGAAGTACATATGCACATATAGCGCGATTCAGTGCTTATCTAGGACTTGAATTTATAAGTGAAACCACATTCTATTTGATTCAACGGGAGTATTTATTCCCCGTTTTGCAGCATACTTGGACACAGCATCAGTCTCGTCTGCTAGAAGATGCAATGGGTAAGGAAGTAAGGTTAGCTGGAGATGGGCGGTGTGATAGTCCAGGCTATTCTGCAAAGTACTGCTGCTACAGCATGATGGACCTGGATTCTGGATTCATTGTAGATTTATGCCTGGAGCAGGTCAGCCGAGGTGTATCCTCAGTGGCACTGGAGAAGAAAGCTTTTAAGAAGTGCATGAAAAACTTGATGGATAAAAATGTTAATGTCAGCCTTGTGGCGACAGACAGACACCCTGGAATAAGGTTATTGATGCGCACAGAATTTCCAAATGTGGATCATCAGTTTGATGTGTGGCATATGACCAAAAATTTGACTAAGAAAATCACTGAAGCTGGGAAAAGGAGAGGCAAGCAAGACTTACTGCAGTGGTGCCACAGTATTTCAAATCACCTGTGGTGGTGTGCTGAAACATGTGAAGGGGATGCAGTAGTACTAGAGGAGAAATGGTTGTTGTTGCTCTATCATGTAACTGACCAACACAGTTGGGATGGTGGCAACAAGGTTTCCTGTTGTGGACATGAAATGCCACTCATCAATGGAGACGAGACAAAGTGGCTGGAAGAAGATGATGCCTGTCACAGTGCATTGAAGAGAATTGTTGCTAACAAATTTCTCATTAAAGATTTGAAGCACATCACCAAATTCTGCCATACTGGTGATCTTGAGGTGTTCCATGCATTACTATGCAAATATTGCCCCAAGTTTGAGCACTTTAGTTTTGCAGGAATGAAAGCAAGAATCATACTTGCCATCCTGGATCATAATGAGAACGTCCATCGTGAGCAAGCAGTGGTGAGATTCCCTACAAAGAAGTCGGCAGCAAAGGGAGAGCTAAGGTATCGCGTGGTGTACCCAAAAGCAAAACAGGAGTGGGTAGCCAAACCAATATTTGAGAAAAGAAAGTTTGACTACATATATGACCTGATGTTGGAAGTTATAAAAGCTAAACGAGGGATCTTGGAAACGCAACCCATGTCTATACCTGACATACCAAAGCATATTGCTAAGTGTGAACGTCCTGAGAAGAGTATGGTGATTGCTAGACATATTTCACGATTCGGTGACTGTAGTAAACCTCCAGGTTGAAACAGCACATTTACTAATGTGGACTGGGTACTGAAGTGTGTCTGAAAGGGAGGTACAGACTCCCATAGTCAGACACACTGACGTCCCGCTCACCAGACTGAGTAACGAAAAGGTCACAGTAAGCTGCCTGTCGGGCGCTAGAATCCGCCACATAACGCAAGCACTCAGGTCTCTCAACAGCAGGTACAAGTACGACTCAGTCATTGTCCACGCTGGTGTCAACGAACTGAGACGTACCTCCTTGGACTACATGAAAAGAGACATTGAGGAGCTCTCTGATTATGTAGCCCAGGCAGGTATGACCCTGACCTTGAGCAGTATCCTACCTTCACCTAGAATGATGCCACAATACAGTGATAAGATGATCAGCTGTAATAAATGGCTTAAATTCTGGTGTCATTCAAAGGGGATCCAATGTCTGTCTGCCTGGGATGACATGCTGGACAAGCCACGCAGCATGAGGGACAGCTTGCACCTGTCACCCCTAGGCTTCCGGATATTGGCAAAGGCTCTTGCCACCCCCATAGTGCCTTTTTTAGGCAAGGCGCAAATTCTAAACCTACCACCCTAGAACACAAAAAAGGAAAAAAACTAAGGGTAATGCTGCTCAATGCCAGAAGTCTCAATCTCAAGATGCACACACTCGAGGCCCTTCTCAGTATGGAGAACATCGATGTCTGTGCTGACAGAAACCTGGTTCAAGGCTCCTGAGAGCACTATCAGGTTTCACGTCATATCATGCGTTCCGGCCCCAAAATCCGGACAAGACAAAGAAAGGAGGGGGGTGTCCATATTCATAAAGGACACCCACACCTCAAGGTTGGTGGCAATGCACGATGCATCGGAGACCATCCAGGTGCAATTAACCATAGGCAAGACTGCTCTGCTATTTGTAGCATGTTACAGGCCACCCTCTCAAACTCAGGAACCTCACATGGCCTTCCTGAAAATATTGGAGGGGATAAATGCATCTCCAAACACCATCATACTAGGTGATTTCAACTACCCTAATATAGACTGGGAACACTACTCAAGCCCAAACACTCTAGCCCAAAGGTTCCTGGAGTTCATAAACTCAAATGCCATGGAACAACTAGTCACCATCCCCACAAGAGGAGAAAACATACTTGATCTCATCATCACGAACATGGGATCACAATGTTCAACACCGGAAGTATATCCCTCACTGGTGAGATCAGATCATAAACTAATCTCGCTGGAGGTCCTCATCCCGCCCCCACCTGAAATAAAAAAGACCACAGTGAAAAACTTCTCAAAAGCCGACATCACACTTCTAAAAACTAGTGTGGTCTCCTTTAAGGCCCCTGAGCCAGTGGTAAACATTACTCAAACCGCTGAATCACTTACAAATGCCTTCTACCAGCACCTACAGGACTGCATGGATCAGGCAATACCAAACAAAACTAAGACTCTTTGTACCAAAGGCAAGCGTCCAGTCTGGTGGACCCCAGCCATAAACAAGCTCTACAACAAAAGGAGGAAGCTACTACAAGATAGAGCAAAATCCTTGAAAGGTAAGACACCTTTGATCATAAGTAAAAAACTAAGAGCTCTCATAAAATCATCCAAGGCAAATTTTGAGAGAAAAATCGCCAAGGACTCAAAAGACAATCATAAGGCCTTCTTTAGCTATGTTAGAAACCTAGGAGGAAACTCCCAGATATGCTCAGAATTCGTTCAAAATGATGTGAAGATTACTGAACCTACACACATTGCCAACATACTGGCTGACAGGTTCAGTGCAAACTTCTCCCCCCCTCCCCCCAAAAAGAGATATCTATACCAGAGGATTGTAGCCCCCCAAACATCTCCAACGTCCAGGTGAGAACTGCTCTCTCCAAGGCAAAAAACACAACATCCATGGGACCGGATGGTGTCCCCGGCTGTGTGCTCCACGAACTCAATGAGGACTTAAACCCGCAGTTAGGACAGCTGTTTAATCTTAGCCTCACCTCAGGATACGTACCCAAGGAGTGGCGCACGGCGACTGTGGTCCCACTTCACAAGGGCGGTGCCTCCACCGACCCTGGAAATTACCGTCCCATTAGCTTGACAAGCCTTATCTGCAAAGCCATGGAGAGGATCATAATGGAACTCATAAATAAAGACATAGGGAACTTGCAGACTTTGGATCCAACCCAGTTAGGCTTTGTCAAAGGCAGATCATGCCTTTTAAACTTGGTTGACTTTTTCGAGACAGTCACCAAGGCCATTGATGAGGGAAAGGCAGTCCATACAGCCTACCTCGACCTGGCAAAGGCCTTCGACACAATACCCCACTCAGGTATCATCGAAAAAATCATCAGCTTGAATGTAAACCCATACATCACAAGATGGGTTGCAAACTGGCTAAGTGACAGAACCCACAGGGTCAGAGTTGCTGGAGCCTGTCACAAGTGGTGTCCCACAGGGCTCAGTCCTGGGTCCACTCTTGTTCGGCATCTACTTTTCTGAAGTACAAGCAAACACAGGAGGGTTATGGCTGAAAGTTTGCAGATGACTGCAAACTGGGCGCCATAGTCGAAAACACATCTGACACAGATATCCTTCAGAAGGGCCTCACAGAAACGGATAACTGGTGCCAGAGCCATGGCCTAAAGTTAAACGCCAAGAAGTGCATAGTCATACCCTTCGGGAAAAACAAGGTTACCCCTAGCTACCATATAGGTGTCAATGCACTGAGCACAGAAGAAGTGATAAGGGATCTGGGGACCCAGGTTGACAGTAGCCTTTCGTTTGACACTCATGTTGCTAAAAGTAGTTAGGAAAACCTTCTACATTGCCCACCTGATCATGAAGGGATTCACATCTAGATCAAGGGAGGTCATCGTCCCCCTGTACTCATCACTCATTAGACCTATGATTGAGTACAATGCCCCATTCGGAATGTATCTGACCCGACACCTGCAGCAGCTGGAAAGGCCCCAAAAGTTCCTCACCAAAAGGATAAAGGGTCTCAAAAATATGTCTTATGCTGCCCGACTGAAAACTCCAGCTCTATTCAGTCTCATACCACTTGCTCAGAGGTGACCTGTGCCTGACATATAAGGCCATGTCAAACCCAGATTTGATGAATATGCTTCACCTCAAAAAATCTAGATCCCTCAGAATCACAAGGGTGGGAGACTTAAACCTTGACACGGTTATTAATAGAATGTGCTGGAGGGACAGATTCATCACCCAGAGACTCCCTATGCTGTGGAACAAAATCCCGGTACATGTGAGGCAGAGCACCTCGCTGGCCTTGTTCAAGAGGAATCTTGACCAATGGATGGGAGATCGCAGATATACCCCAGGGATAACTTCAGTGTCACTGCTTGACAGAGGCACAGCAAAATAATAGGCATAGTTTTATTCAAACTAAAGGGGTGGCGAAAGCCACATAACTATGGGCTAGGCTTATAAATGCCCTTGGGCAGATAGCCCAGTATGAACCTATGAACCTAACTGTTTTGTGGTTCTAACGACTGCTAGAATATGCAAGATTAGCCCTGATTGACCAGTTGTGACACCCATTGGGATGCACCCGGGCATTCAGTACAGCTTCAGAGATCTTACTGGAACACATGTGGGGCGTACCTCAAATGCACCTGTTTGTCTTTTCCAACAGGCAATTAGGCTGGCATTGCAAAATGACAAGGCAGTGATAAGTGATGCCAGCTCCACCTCTTGGCAGGGGAATTGTCTGCATGCTGTACCACCCTTCAGAGTCTTTCCAAATGTGCAGCTGAAACTTAAGCTGGAAAAATTGTACATCTTTAGGTTGACTCAATACTGGTCGAGAGCCCTGGTTCCCTCTATGGTCAATCACACCTAGTTACCACAGTCAGTGGACCAACTAAACACTGTAGTGATCATAGATGAACAAGGCAATCTTGCCTATCAAAGAGGAAAATATTTTTCATTAAGTTTCGAAGTTTTTCGAGACACAGAAAAGTAACATCCACCTAATCCTGTATTGTGTAGTAATGAATACAGAGGGGTGCATAATGAGCTATAAACGGACTTTTTTATATATGTCTGCATTTCGCAACCTGAATGGACCGTTATACAGACTACTTCATGAAGGGGGTTCTACATTTAAGAAAACATATGAAAAGGACACCTACATGGGTTTAACTAGAAGGAAAAAGTACTGAACAGAACCCCCTGTGAGACGTGTCAAAGACTCACCTAAATGTATGTACATGAAGCAATGAAATTTGACGGGCAGTAATCTTGGATGGGAGGGTCTCCCGTCAAGTCGATGTAATGTTTTTGCTGAAGACCAAAGCATCCTTCATGGCAATGGTGATAGACCTAGTCAGGAACCTGTTATGCATACTGTGGATGTTCACAGACTAATTAGGATTTGTGCACATATCAGAGTGTGTAAAACAGTTGATTTTGTCTTTGCACCCCCTGGCTGTGTGGAAAAGTAGTGGTCATACTCCACATTTCAGCCTCTTTTCTGCAAGGTAATTTCATTTGGCTACCTGTACCATGGAAACACATTGCATGGAAGTAGTACAGCTCACTACAGAAAATGAATGGCCTCTTCAGGGGACTTAAGGGACGTGGGACCACCACCAATGCTATCATTGAAGTAGCTAGTTGTTCCATCGATGAGACGTTGTGTAAAAATGCAAGCAGGGCAATCACAGTGGGCAGAGCTAGATTGGAACGGGCTGTCGTCCACCTTTTCCTAGGGAAACATCTAGCAAAGAATAGAGTTCATGGTGAGCTGCAGAAGGCAACCACATGGAATAGTACAACAGTGCAACTGGAGGACATCAAAGTTGTGTGAATTGTTACCCGAAAGATGTCCATGCCTTCCATGTTGCAGTATTACTTCACACACTCCCCATCCTGTGATGCACTGGCTCCTGTGGGTGGCATTGGACAATGTTCATCGTGCATACAGCTGCAGTCATCACAAATGGGTTGTCCTGCCATCAGGAGATCTCCTTCAGTCGGCAGTATTCCAAAGTCCTTGTCCAGTGTAGTTTGTCTTTACTTCTTCCCTGACGTTAGTGCTGCATGGGTATAAAGGAAACAGCCGAGGCAATTTTCTTCACTATTTATTGCCGCGCGGTGCCCGAAGCAGTTTGCAAGTGCCGGTTGGACAGCTCATGAGAACTAAATATCAGCATTCCAAAGTCATCTAAAAAGATAAGTACCCCATTGGGGATAATTTTCTTGGCTCAGACCAATGTCACTAAAAGCAGTAAAAGGTAATTCTATTTCTTGTGGGTAGCAAATGCATCATAGGGATTTACATTCCCTTTGCATACCTTGCTTAGGCCCAGAACACTACGTGTATGCCTGTCACTTTAGTGCTTCCAGTATGCGCACCATAAAGCGTCGGGGTGAATTCGCTGAAAATATTTTTGTAGAAGATTTGAATTTTACAATGTCGTCTGATATACCGACTACGCATTTACACAAAACACAAGGAAAAGGCCAAACACATGCGGTCCGCGGCTTCTACCAACACCACGCTTAAGCCGACCTCTAGTGTCCCAGTTTGCAGCGAGACTATGACACAGCCTCTACCTACAGATGACAGCTCTTTAGCAGTACCTTGGGTACTCGAGGCTGGTGTCGGCCAAAATCTTACCTGGCTATACCGAAGCCTCCTTTGCTACTGATGCTGAGACAGTCGAGAAATCTGCCTCTTCTCATGGCATCTTCAGACCTCCCTCTACCTTCTCTATAAAGGCCTTTACCAAGGCCAAGGCTTCCAAACACCCCAGGAAACCATTTGGTAAGGGCCCCTCACCTGGAACCACAACGAAGAAGCAGATGCTTAAAATGGCTGAGGACTTGATTACTCATATCAGGGGTACTCGCCCACCCCCACAGATAAAAGGCCTAGAGTGGAGGAATAATCCCTGTCCTCAGAACAGGCTTCCATCATTTGAGCTTACAACATAGGCCTCTGGCTATACCCCCTGTTTTGGATATAGTCTATGGTCTATTCAGAGTCTTGTATTTCACTCCGGATTTGTTGCCATGACATTTCATGGGCACTAACCTGGGACTGTAGGGTCTCCCATCTAGTCGATATGTTCTTGCTCAAGACAAAACCGTCCATGGCAATGGTGATAGACCTATTCAGGAACCTCTGTTATCCATACTGTGGATGTTCACAGACTAATTGTGTTTTATGCACATATCAGTGTGTAAAGAGTTGAGGATTTTGTCTTTGCACCCCCTGGCTGTGTGGAAAAGTAGTGGTCATACTTCCACATTTCAGCCTCTTTTCTGCAAGGTAATTACATTTGGCTACCTGCGATGGAATCACATTGCAGAAGACCATCGTGTTGAATGCATGGAAGTAGTACAGCTCACTACAGAAGACCATCGTGTTGAATGCATGGAAGTAGTACAGCTCACTACAGAAGACCATCGTGTTGAATGCATGTAAGTAGTACAGCTCACTACAGAAGACCATCGTGTTGAATGCATGGAAGTAGTACAGCTCACTACAGAAGACCATCGTGTTGAATGCATGGAAGTAGTACAGCTCACTACAGAAGACCATCGTGTTGAATGCATGTAAGTAGTACAGCTCACTACAGAAGACCATCGTGTTGAATGCATGGAAGTAGTGCAGCTCACTACAGAAGACCATCGTGTTGAATGCATGGAAGTAGTACAGCTCACTACAGAAGACCATCGTGTTGAATGCAATGTCTAACATGGTGCTACAATGAATTCATGTGATGTGAAATGGAGTCTACAAATGGGTTATGGATGGTTTGTGATGTGTAATGTTATGGTTTCCTGACTTGATGAATATAGCTAAGTGGATTGGGTCTTAAGTTGTTAATGGATAGTAAATTAAATGGTGTGTGTCTGATGGTTAAATGGATGGAATTGATAAGCTATGTAAGGTAGAATTGTATTACTGATGGTGTATGGACTGGTTATTACATGCAGTCACTAAATGTATCTTTTTGGCTTAATCTGTGAATGGTATGATTATAGTCCTGCACATTACACACTTGGAAAGTGCCATTTTCAATGGAGTATCAATCCAAGCATGAAATAGTGAAGCATTCATAGCATTGAGGGCGCAGGTTGTTAAGTAGGGATAGTAGTTTGTAACAAGTTGGTCCGGGTGAAACTTTTGTTTGGTTGTGGTCATTTGGGAACAAGTAGCTGAGCATGCAAGTTTGCAATTTTGAGGTACATGGTGTTCCTGCTGTTGAGCAGTTAAGGCTCTGGACAAATGATAATATTTTATGGAATGTGTACTGGTATTGTGAAGTGAAAAAGTTTTCAGAAATAGTGAAGTGATAATAAAGTTTTCAGAAATAGTGATGTGTATGTGTGCTGCTAGAATTAAATAAAATAGCAAAGGTCAATCGATTGGCATAACTTGTGTAAGATCTGTCATGTTGTGCAGATGTAGACCAAGAGACTGCTATTGTGGAATGTCTCGTCTTAGGCTTGATTTGCAGTACTATTGTGTGAATGATGGAGCGGTATGAAGTTGCGTAAGATTCCTTTTTATTTGTCGGCAGCTGGAGCTTGTACAGTGTCTAAGGACTGGTCCTTGGTGAATAAATGTATGCATGTAGATTTTTTTGGCTGGGCAAGCGTCACATGCATCTGGAAGACTGTTGGATGCATCTGGAAGACTGTTGGATGCAACTGGTGATGTGAGTGGATCAGGCTGTAGACGTAAGTATTGTGGTGTGAGTGGACCTCTGTGATGCTGGCTACCTTGACGAGGTACAGAGGCTTTTCACAATAGTGCTGTGGGAATTGCCACTTTTGCACATTGTAAACCAAAAGCCAGCTAATCTTGTATGTCTGAGGGATCAGTTGACTTCTGGTACATTTTTAAAAATTAAATGGTATATGATTGCTATAGATTTGTAAGGTCTATTAAAATAAAGTGTTTCATACGTGATGGATCTTCATTACGCTGCAGTCTTAATGTATACAGGGTATTATATTTAGAGATAAATGGATATAGCACAGACTTTGTAAATTGAGATGCTGTAAAGCTAAAAATGTAGTAAGACCATGGATACTAAGCGTGAAATTCTGAGTAAACCAATATATGGTGCAGTATATGTAGTTGACCATTGCTGGAACTGTGAAGTCCAGCCAAATAAGTTCACTAATCTCACTATTAAGAGCCCTACTGATGAAGTACAGTAACGGCTACAAAAAGGATAATTTTGCAGTGACCATGCGTAGACAGTAACAGGATGTTATTGCATAAGACTATGTCTGGCACAATTAAAGTGCAACAATTTACAACTGGTATGCATTACCATAAGTTTTTTTTTAATATTGACTCAAAGCATGTGGGTGCTGTCATGCAGGTCTGAAATTATTTGTTTATAGTGTATCATCTGTTGGCTATTTAAACAGGAAGGGAAAATAAGTGGCAGACTATTGCTTTGCAAAGCAGGGAACTATTGCCAGTGCTATGTTGCTTGGTTTTAAATTTGACAGGAGTAGTGCAACAAAAAAAGTCTCCCACTAAGGAGGAAAAGGCAGACTAGCAAACAATACATTGGTCTGGTCACCTGCTGTGATGAGCTGTCAATCACATGCAGATAATGGCTCAAATTACCCTTGGCTGTTTGACAGCTAGGGAAGGTAGGTGTGAAGTGGGAGGGGAGATTCCTTGGAGAGCTAGATTCCAGCCTTCACAAAAGAAAGCAAGTTAGCATTTGAAAGGAGACAAAGCTAGAAAATGCACTTTTGTGTTCTGTTCTGTAGCATTTGCACTGCTTGTGTTTCAAGTGGTCATTTAAAAAGGATAATAATTTAACTGGATTTGAAGACTGCAGTGAATGCCTGTTAAAGGGGCACTATGCCGTTTTTTTTTTTTTGCTTGAGCAGTTTGTTTACATTTTAGCACTGTTTAAGTCCCATGATCACCCAGAGGCAAGGTTTTCAAACTGCCTTCTTACCATACTGCAGTTCAGATTACACAAACTCTCAGCAGGGGTGGCTTTCTTAGAGGAAGTGTGAAAAGGTTACATTTCAAGTATGTCCTTTTCTGTTTACCTTCCCCCATCTATGGCAATTAGATTTGCTGAAATCACTGCATTTCACTCAGCTAGATAACCTGTCTTGTCACACTCAGAATTGTTGCCTCTTTAGCACTGAATTGCTATGTACTTTATTTACTATGTACTTGTTTTGATAAACTAGGTCTAATAATTATTCAGGCCTAGGCAGTAGTATTTCTGTTTCATGTTTGTTACATTGCATTACCTTTTTTTTTCTTTTTTCACTTTGTTTCTACCAATTATTGTGCTTCTGTGTTTTGAGCTTGTACACCTTTGTTGAAGGCTTGACTGAAGTGCAGTTAGTTTACACTCTTTAGCATTTCACAGCTGAGGCAAATGCAGTATATGCTTTTTTTCGTATACTTTTTATTACCACTTCTAGCATACTACCATGGTGCATTTTTTTATAACACATAAAAAATTTCATGCTTTGACCAAAGTCTCATGCCCTTGGTCATCCTATATCTTGACAGGTTATAGTCGCTTTTTCTGTATGCATGTGCATATGTATGTATGTATGTATGTATGTATGTATGTATGTATGTATGTAACAATCTGTCTTTGCATTCTTGTGCTTATAATACAATTGCCTCTACCTATTTTACTGACTGGTTTGAAATTCAAGCATTCATGAATATCTATACCTTCTTTATATATTCTGCATATCTCATAATGCATGTCTTTTTATTTACAATACACATGCAGTGCACATTCCTGCTTTACAAGTGCACTGAAAGGTTACTAGTCTACTGTAATTCTGTTGGTTTTCTCTAAGGGGCCCCTGCTGTGTCTCAGATTGTGAGCTCATCAGTCTACTTTCACAGTTGCTGATACAATAATATTTCCCACAAGTATTCATGTGTGTGTCTCAATATGTGCTTTATGTCTATCTCACTCTGTTTATATATCTATATCTATATATATAAAGGCCATTTCCCTTTGCTTTCCCCTATTAACCTGGTGAACTTGGACTAGGCTAATAGCCCTGGAGCATTTACAACCTAGCCCATAGGATTACCCTGGCATTCGGCCATCCGACCTGAGTTCCCAGTCCCTCTGTCAAGTAGAGTCACTGGAGTAATCCCCAGTGTGAATTTTCTAATTCACATCCACTCATTAAGATTTCTCTTGAAGAGGGCCAGTGAGTTGCTCTGTTTGACATGTATGAGAAGTCTATTACAGTGCATGGGCAGTCTCTGGGTTAAGAACCTGTCCCTCCAGCATGTTCTGTTGAGTGTGGTTATGAGGTTGAAGTCTCTGCAGCATATGGTGCGGAAGGATTGGGATTTCTTTACATGTAACATTTCTAACACAGCCCACTGGGTTAGACATGGCTTTGTAAATCAAGCAGAGATTGCTTGTAAGTAGCCAATATGAGACAGAGAATAGTTTGGAGTTTTTTGAGTCTGGCCAATATAGGACAAGTATTTAAGGCCTAGGATCCTCTTTGTGAGTTACTTTTGCAGTCTCTCCAGCTGTTGCAGGTATCTAGTGAGGTAAATTCCAAATGGGCCATTGTACTTAATGACTGGCCTAATGAGTGAAGAGTATAGGGAAACAATCACCTCCTTCTTCCTGGATGCAAAACCCTTAGTAATGAGATGTTCATAGGTTCATACTAGGCTACCTGCCCTAGGGCATTTATAAGCCTAGCCAGAATGTGTTTGGCTTTTGCCACCCATTTTAATTTTATTTTGCCATGCCCTTTTTCGAGGTTAGTATACTGTGCCTCTGTCTAACAGTGACACAGAAGTGATACCCGGGGTAAACCTACGATCTCCCATCCACTCATCAAGATTCCTCTTGAAGAGAGTCAATGAGGGACTCTGCCTAACCTGGACTGGGATTTTATTCCAGAGTGAAGGGAGCCTCTGGTTTATGAATCTGTCCCTCCAGCATGTCCTATATATTTCAGTGCTTAGGTTCAAGTCTCTCGAGCGCGTAGTTCGATGGGATTTGGATTTTCTGAGGTGCAGCATGTCCATTAATTCCGGGTTGGACATGGCTTTATACGTCAGGCACAGATCGCCTCTGAACAGGCGGTATGCCACTGAGTAGAGCTGGAGTTTCTTTAACCGGGCAGCATATGGCATCTGTTTGAGCCCTTTGATCCTCTTGGTGAGGTACTTTTGGGGTCTTTCCAGTTACTGCAGGTGTCTGGTAAGGTACATCCCAAAAGGGGCATTGTACTCAATTATGGGCCTGATGAGGGATGAGTAAAGAGGCATGATGACGTCCCCTGATCTAGATGTGAATCCCTTCATGATTAGGTGGGCTATATAAAATGTTTTTCTAACCACTTTGGCCACGTGGTTGTCAAATGAGAGATTGCTATCAACTTGGGTCCCCAGGTCCCTACTTACTTCTTCTGTACTTAATGGATTACCACCTATGTGGTAATTTGTGGGCACTTTGTTTTTGCCAAAGGAGATGACTATACACTTTTTGGCATTTAGCTTGGGGCCATGGCTCTGGCACCAGTTGTCTGTTTCTATGAGGCCCTTTTGGAGGATGCTTGTGTCGGCTGGAGAGTCGATTATGGCACCCAGTTTGCAGTCATCTGCGAACTTGGTCAGCCACAGTCCTTCCGTGTTGGCCTGTACCTCCGAGAAATATATACCGAACAAGAGAGGTCCCAGGACTGAGCCTTGTGGGACACCACTTGTAACTGGTTTGGAGTCTGACATGGCTCCAGCAATTCTAACTATGTGGGTTCTGTCCTTGAGCCAGTTTGCAATCCATCTAGTGACATAGGGGTTTATATTTAAGCTGGTGAGCTTATCTATAATGCCCGAGTGGGGTATTGTTTCAAAGGCTTTTGCGAGGTCCAGGTAGGCTGTGTGGACCACCTTCCCCTCGTCAATGGCCTTGGTGACTGTTTCAAAGAAATCAACCAGGTTTAAGAGGCAGGTTCTGCCCTTAACAAAGCCGAACTGTGTAGGATCCAGTGTTTGTAAGTCCCCAATATCTTTATTTATGAGGTCCATGATGATCCTTTCCATAGCTTTGCAGACCAAGCTAGTCAGGCTTATGGGGCGATAGTTTCCAGGATCCATTGAGGCACCACCTTTATGGTGAGGGACCACTGTTGCTGTACGCCACTCTTTGGGCACATATCCTGTAGTAAGGCTGAGATTGAACAGTAGTTTTATGTTTGGGTTTAGCTCTTTTTGGAGTTCATGTAGGACGCAGCCCAGGACACCATCTGGTCCCATTGATGCTGTGTTTTTTGCTTTGGAGAGGGCGGCTCTTACCTGAGCATCAGAGATGTCGGGGGGGCAGCACTCTGCTGGGATAGATATTTGCCCTTTTGGTGGGGAGGGGGGGGGGTTTGCGCTGAGCCTGTCAGCTAGGATGTTGGCAATGTCTGTGGGTTCGGTGTATTTTTTGTCATTTTGGACTAATTCTGAGCATATCTGGGAATTACCACCCAGGTTCCTAACATAACTAAAGAAAGCCTTGTGATTATCCTTAGTGTCCTGTCCAATTTTTCTCTCGAAGCTGGCCTTAGACAATTTTATGTGTGCCCATAGTTTTTTGCTAATACTGATCACTGATGCCTTCCCTTTTTGGGATTTTGCTCTATCATTTAGTAGCTTCCTCCTTCTATTGTATAGTTTGTTTATGGCTGGGGTCCACCAGACAGGACGTCTGCCTTTGGAGGATTGGGTCTTGGTTTTATTTGGGATTGCATGATCCATGCATTCCTGAAGGTGTTCACAGAATGCGTTTATAAAGGATTCTGCGGTCTGGCCCGTATTTTCCACAGGCCCGGGGGCTTTGAAGGATTCCACCTCAGTTTTGAGGAGTGTGAAATTTGCTTTAGAGAAGTTTTTCACTGTGTTTTCTGGGCAGGGGGTGGGGTCGGGATGTGAATATCCAGTGAGATTAGTTTATGGTCTGATCTTACCAGTGAGGGATACACTTCTGGTCTGGAACATAGAGTCCCCATGGTGGTGATGATCAGGTCCAGTATGTTTTCCCCTCTTGTGGGAGTGGTAACAATTTGTTCCATAGCATTTGAGTTTATAAATTCTAGGAACCTTTGGGCTAGGGTGTTGGAGCTAGAGTAATGCTCCCAGTCTATGTTTGGGTAGTTGAAGTCGCCCAATATAATGGTGTTTGGAGAGACCTTCATATTTTCCAGTGTTCTCAGGAAGGCTGAGTGGGGTTCCTGGGTTTGGGAGGGTGGTCTGTAGCAGGCTATAAACTGGAAGGCAGTTTTACCCACTGTTAGTTGCACATGGATAGTCTCTGATGCTTCGTGCTTTGCCACCAACCTGGACTTGTGGGTATCTTTGATGAATATCGATACTCCCCCTCCTTTTGTGGTTCGGTCCATGTTTTGGGGCCAAAAAGCATGGTATGAGGTATAACCTGGTAGTGCTGGGGTGCTCTCGGGAGCCCTGAACCAGGTTTCTGTTACTGCACAGATATCGATGTTCTCCATGCTAAGGAGAGTTTTGAGTGTGTGCATCTTGAGGTTTAGACGTCTGGCGTTGAGTAGCATTACTCTTAGTTTCTTATCCCTTGTGATACCTATGGAGGTGGGTTTGTCTTTTGAGCCTTGCCTAAAAAAGGCACTATGGGGGTAGCAAGAGCCTTTGCCAATATCCGAAAGCCCAGGGGTGACAGGTGCAAGCCGTCCCTAGCGAAGCATCGTGGCTTGTCGAACATATCATCCCAAGCTGACAGGCATTGGATCCCCTTTGAATGACAACAGTACTTAAGACAATTGTTGAAATTGATCATCTTGTCTTCATATTGTGGCATCATTCTTGGTGAGGGTAAGATGCTACTCAAGGTCAGGGTCATACCGGCCTGGCCTACATGCTCAGAGAGCTCCTTTATGTCTCTTTTCATGTAGTCCAGGGAGGCACGTCTCAGGTCATTCACACCAGCATGGACAATGACTGAGTCATATTTGTACTTGCCTTGGAGTGACCTGAGTGCTTGTGTTCTGTGGCGGATCCTAGCGCCCGACAGGCTGCTCACTGTGACCCTCTCCTTGTTCAGCCTGGTGAGCGGGACGTCAGTGTGCCTGACGATAGAGTCACCTATTATAAGTGTATCAGGTGTGTTGTTTAGTCTTAAGGGCTGTGACTGTTTGGCACACTGGCTTTGTGAGATATGTGTTGCACGTGTTTTGTTTTGGGGTAGCGTCTGCTTGGGTGTCTGCTTTGGAGGTCTCTGCTGCTTCGGCAGATCTTTATTTAGAGCCTCCGAGTATGTTTTTGTGTGACTATGTGTTTGGTTTGCTGTCTTGGTAGGTCTATGTGAGACTGGAATTGTAGTGAGTGTGGTTTCCTTCTCCTCCTGACTGGTTATGCCAGTACTGAGTTGAGAGAGCTTAGCCTCCAGTTTGGCTATATGGTTGCATCTCTCACTTGTTGGAATTTGTTGGGAGGAGGAGAGGGTTGTCTGTGTACATGAGGCAGTTGTAACATTGCCTCAAGATTCCCAAATTCACCAGCTGGACCGGAGAGGAGATTAACAACTGACCTTTGGACATGCTAGAATAATATTGGGAATTCCTTAATAATTGAAAACCAGGGCCACTGGGGATTGAGGGTGTAGTGCTTTTAATTTTTAGTGCTGACTTATATAATTGCTTTAGTGAGCAAGTGCCAGGTAACTTAAGTGCAATGTGTTACAGGTAACTTAAATGCAAAAACGACAAACAGTAACTTTCTTTCAAGTGAAACAAGGAAATAAGTACAGTAAGCAATGCAGATATCACTGGTGATCCACAGAAGCGCTGAGAAGCCGCGCATTAGGTGGAATTAGCATTCCAGGGAAATAACAAGCAAACAAACAACAAGCATATAAACAAAGCTAGATTCAGCAGGCCTGGATCTAGTCTATGCTACAGCAAACAAGGTGTACCAATTTCAGTAAGATAGAGTTCAAATAGTCAGGCACTATAAACCTTTAACCAGAAATTCCCAGCTCAGAAGGGCAGAGTCCAGCCTCTTCTCCCACAAGAGTGCAGACCACAAACCTTCTTAATGTAAAATAACTGTCCTGAAGCCCAAGTGCTTAAACCAGAACTAATACACTTTAAGAATAACAGACACTGGGCTCTCAATCAGCAGTTCCCAACTTAGAAGGATGAAAGCTACCTGTCCTGCCACCACAGTGCATGCCACATGTGCCACATAGAAGGACCTTCTTGACCACAGTGGCAATGTGATGGTCAAAAGAGAGGTTTTGTATACTAACAACCCTCCTCTTACCTCACAACACTCAGACTTGCGAGTGAATCACTTATATATCCAAACTGGAAGCCACCCACTCTCCAGCCAAGAGCAGAATAGCTGGTCACAAGGAGAATGTCAACACTTGCACCACACCACACCACATGGAACACATAGCCCTCCAGAACACACACCAGCACTGCCTTCACATAAGAACACAAACCACACATCCATCTTCACGGAGGCTCTCCATAAAAATCTATCCAAACAGCAGAGACCTCCAAGGCAGAACCGCACTTGACCACCACAGCACAACACTAATCATGGATACATAACTCTGCTAAAGAGTGTGCCAGTCAACCAAAGTCCCTAAGGCAAAACAGCATGCCCAACACACTAGTCATAGCTGACTCGATAGTGAGCCATGTTCATAACATTGAATTTCATAACACTGAGACCAGAACAGTGATAATTCAAAAAATTGAAAACCCAGAACATTGAAAACTCAGAAAATTGAAAGTGTGCTTCATGACACTCAAAACTACATTTCACAAATTAATAAGATCCTGGCCACCACCACCACCTAACAAACACACTTTCTACTATGTTTCTGCATGGGGGCAAGGCCATATCCATATATCACTATGTCCCCTTTCACCTTCAAACCAGTGAACTCATTCTATATAAAAGAACTCAAACTCAAACCATGCTCAGCTTCAGTATGATGACCTTCCAAGTGAGTACCTTAAAATAGCAGACAGTAGCATTGCCCATCTTGTCTCAATCCTTATAAATAGGTCAGTCCGGGAATCCCATAGTCCCTTTCTTTGGAAACAATCACACATTATCTATCTATACAAAATAGGAAATTCAACAGACATCACTAACCTTAGACCTAAAGTGATCGTAGGTTCATGTGAGAATAGTAGGCTAATTGCCATGTAGCCAGAATCAGACTGTCTACTCTGTGTTTATGAGGTGAAGAAAGTAAATATCAGGCTAAACCTACCATCTCTGAAATAGTGGAAAAACATGGCTTCCATACCTACCGCAGTACTAACACTGCACCTCTAACCCTTATAGATACTGTTAGCAAAGAAAGAGATGATGACCAACTAGTATCATTCTTATTTCTTTGTTTAAAGCCTTCAACACAATTTGTCACAACTAACTCAAACTTCAAATGTCCACATTTGCCCCCAGATTCATGAAGCTCAGCGCAAGGCCGGTGTAAGGCTTGCGCCGGCAGTGCAGTGTATAACTGGTGTAGCAGTGCCACATGCATAGTAATGAGTGTGCGCCGCAACCACAACCACGTGCAGAGAGCACATGCGTGAGCCCAAGTAGGATGCGCCCGTAGGCGTGGCCAAGCCGGCAGGTGAGGAGCAACCTAAAGTGCTGACTGTCACAGGCCACCTGCAATAGTAACCGCACCAACCAGTGTCCGTGGATAATGAAACGTACGCAGAGTATGCAACATAGTACCCGTCCACACAAAACGGAGAACCAAACATTAATCCACGAAGTCCAAATTGTACCCGTCCAAGGAACAAAGGATACGCATAATACCATGTCCGTCACACAATGCACTGTCAGCAGGCATACCCAGTGAAGGTGTACCGCAGCATGTCAGCGCGCCGCACCTACACACGAGTAGCCCCATGGGCATGGTCACCAGCAGTTCCACAGTGGTAGTGAGAGTACACAGCTGGGCAGCCATGTCTATATAACAACCAGAAATAAACCAGATACCCTAAACACAGACAAACATGTGCATAGCAACATGTGCTAGACCAACAACGCACCATCGCATACACATAGGATGGCGTATACCGAAGCGGAATATCCAGAAGCAGAACCCATGCATGCAAATGTAATACATAACAGCCCCGTCATAGCACGTAACCCGCACCCATGTACGACCGTCCACCCAATCCAGCTAGCAGCCTTGCGCAGCTGCACACCTACACACAGTGGGTATACCCCAAATGTAGTATGAAGTATTGTCCTAGGCAGTGCCACGCGTGCAAATATGTACCCCACATGTCAACATCCCACCTCAGGTACTGATATCCAAATGGCCGCATGTGAATGTGTCGGCAGAATGCGTACATCCCGCATGTGGTACGGACCTGTCGAAACCCCATAGGTGTTCACACGCCACGGTGTCCATAACTGTACACATCTGGACAAAGCAGTATGTGCAGCCACTGTACCGATGATTAGCTATGCAGACATGTCAAACACAAGACATAGGGTGGAACATCCACCCACCAAGCAGGACACCCCAACAGGGTGCCACATGCACAGAAAGTGAAGGTGGGACATCACATGTAGATAATAGTGGTGCCGTATGGCCAAACACCCACGGCCAATGCAAAGGATTGAATAACACGTATATGCCCGGATGAATGGGTATGTCATAGCATGCGAATAGCCTAAGCTATCCAACATAATAGCCATGCGTACCAGATACAAACTGCCAGTAACACGCAGTAGTAATGCAGGAAGGCATACACGACTGTGGGAATATCACAGGACATATGGCACGTGCCAAGCGTCGACGCATGACACAAATGTCCAGGATGGGGCCCCCTGCAAAGAGGAACACATGCCAACCACACCCCCCCACTGATGTATCGGCAGTAGAAACACAACCCAAACACACACCAACACCACCGTCCATCCCACGATAGCAACGGAGGCCGGTCAAAGACCACCATGATGCATGCACAAACAGGGACACATGTAACCGTTGCTCCGACAACCCCCCACAGGCCACCGAATAATAGTATGGACATACGCATGTAATGCTGCGAAGGATGTGTGGTAGTCCTCAGTATCACAGAGGTAGGTACACAGATACACTGTAACCAACCGTGACATATGTGCACTGTACACAGCATACCTGCAGGTAATACATAGTTCAATCATGTGCCACATAAATATCCACGTACGAATGAGGACAGGGGATAGACAAGTGTGAATGGGACAAACGCAGAACATGGCATATGTATGGTAACCGGCACCACCCACAGCATTGTATGCCAATAGCAGAAGCTATTGTAGGTTGACTATCTTCAGAGGCAGCTGGAAACACACACACACCTCACACACACACAGGGAAGGGCCGGGAGTTGAACCTATGCCTACCTACATGAACACACTACAGCATGATGCATTTACAGAACACGCTACCGAGATTACTGAGCACAGCGCTGTCAGAGGCATACTTCTAGGCGGGTGACATCATCCGTAAAGGAATAGATGCCGATAGCCAAGGTATGTGTTGCGAAGCGTCTAAAAGCATGACTATCTCCAGAGGCAGCTGGAAACACACACACACGGGGAAGGGCCGGGAGTTGAACCTATGCCTACCTACATGAACACACTACAGCATGATGCATTTACAGAACGCGCTACCGAGATTACTGTGCACAGTGCTGTCAGAGGCATACTTCTAGGTGGGTGACATCATCCGTAAAGGAATAGATGCCAATAGCCAAGGTATGTGTCGCGAAGCGACTAAAAGAACTACTCTCTCCAAGGGCAGCTGGAAACACACACACACACACCTCACACACACACGGGGAAGGGCCGGGAGTTGAACTTACGCCTACCTACATGAACACACTACAGCATGATGCATTTACAGAATGCGCTACCGAGATTACTGAGCACAGCATTGTCAGGAGGCATACTCCTAGGTGGATGATATCATCTGCAGAGGCAAGGCAGCCGATAGGGAATGAAGACAGAGTGCGCAGTCACACAGCATGTTACCATCCCAAGGTGGGCGTACAGTAACGCGGTAGTGCTGCACTCAGGAATACCAACTAACTACGGAGCACAACATCACGACATGGATACGGGATGCACCACAGACAGTATACCCTATGAGAGGGCAACCGGCGTGCATGATGTAGGCAGCCATTGTGGCATATCAACCACATATGACTCACCTGGACAGCCACCATGGCTATGCAGGATGTCATTGGCCATGGCTACACGCCTAGTAGCAGACATCGGTGCCGACTGTACTGTGTTCCCACGAATGGCGTACTGGGCATGCCCTCACACCTAGCGGTCGCGAAGGGGAAACATACATGCACACGGGGTATAACCACAGACGTGCATGGTGTGCACTGTACTGTGTGTCCATCTACACAGCTGCTTACTGGGCATGCTCACACACTTAGAATTTGCAGAGTGCAGACATGCATACACATGGGGTGGAATCATGGAAGGGCAGAGTGTGGACCGTCGTGTGTCCACCTACACAACAGCAACCCGGCATGCTCACACATGTGGAGGTTGCAAAGGGGGAACATACATGCACGGGGTATCTTCACAGACGGGCGGTGTGCACTGTACTGTGTGTCCATCTACACAGCTGCTTACTGGGCATGCTCACACACTTAGAATTTGCAGAGTGCAGACATGCATACACATGGGTTGGAATCATGGAAGGGCAGAGTGTGGACCGTCGTGTGTCCACCTACACAACAGCAACCGGGCATGCTCACACGTGGCGGTTGCAAAGGGGAACATACATGCACACGGGTATCTTCACAGACGGGCGGTGTGCACTGTACTGTGTCCATCTACACAGCTGCTTACTGGGCATGCTCACACACTTAGAATTTGCAGAGTGCAGACATGCATACACATGGGGTGGAATCATGGAAGGGCAGAGTGTGGACCATCGTGTGTGTCCACCTACACAACAGCAACCCGGGCATGCTCACACATGTGGCGGTTGCAAAGGGGGAACATACATGCACACGGGGTATCTTCACAGACGGGCGTGGTGTGCATCTACACAGCTGCTTACTGGGCATGCTCACGCACTTAGAATTTGCAGAGTGCAGACATGCATACACATGGGGTGGAATCATGGAAGGGCAGAGTGTGGACCGTCATGTATGTCCACCTACACAACAGCAACCCGGGCATGCTCACACACGTGGCGGTTGCAAAGGGGGAACATACATGCACATGGGGTATCTTCACAGACGGGCGCAGTGTGCACTGTACTGTGTGTCCATCTACACAGCTGCTTACTGGGCATGCTCACACACTTAGAATTTGCAGAGCGCAGACATGCATACACATGGGGTGGAATCATGGAAGGGCAGAGTGTGGAGCTACTACATGACAGAGCAATATCACTACCAGGGAAGGCATCACTGATCAATACTGGCATTAACATACGATCACTCATACAATCATCCAAGGCCGCCTGTGGGAGAGGACTCGCAAAGGACACATAAGACAACCATAAGGCCTTCCTTAGCTATGGTAGGAACATGGGTGGAAGCTCACAGTTATGCTCGGAATTAGTCCAGAATGGTACAATGATCACTGAACCCACCGACATTGCCAACATACTGGCAG